>NC_057810.1:33872207-33873673 GCF_018294505.1 Triticum aestivum
TGAAAACTAATGGCAGTAACAGAAAGTTTATAATTTTTGTAAAACTAAAAGCAAAAAGAATTAAAAATAAGGCAAATAACAAAAGAAAATAAATAATGCAGAAAACAAAACAAACAAACTGGAAAAAATAAAATAAAAATAGCAATAATAGGTAAAGAAAACAAAAAAACAAAAAAATGCCTCCTACCGGGTCCCCACGGCCTGAATACGACTAGAAACCCTACCATGGGCCAGGATTCAGGCCCGCAGGAGGCCTAGTAGGCCCACAGGCCGATAAGTGACTTTAGGCCCGTAAGCCTGCATTTGAGAGGAGCTCGAAGTGGTCAGCGCAGCAGCGCTTATAAACCACTGTCGAGCCCTCTAGGCTAGCGAGGTGGGACTAAACATCCCACCGCACCGCGCCAGTTCCAGCACAAGGCCTTTGGTCCCGGTTGGTGCCACCAACCGAGACTAAAGGGGTGCATTGGTACCGGTTCGTGGCACAAACCGGGACCAATGCCCCCCTTTAGTCCCGGTTGGTGCCACCAACTGGGACCAAAGGCCGCCGCTTTCCGCCCTTTGGGCTGCTGAAAAAAGGCCTTTGGTCCCGGTTGGTGGCACCAACCGAGACTAAAGGGTGCATTGGTCTCGGTTGGTGCCACGAACCGGGACTAAAGGCTTTGCTATATAAGCAACACTTAGCAGTTTCGACCGAATCCCCCACTTCTCCCCCGATGCCCCCTGCTCCTCCTCGTCGCCGTCGATGCCCGACGCCCCTGCTCCACCTTGTTGGCGCCGCCTCTTCTCGCAGCACCGCTTCTTCTTCTACCTCGAGCTGCCTCACACAACTCTCTCATATCTTTTGTGGTTTCACACAAAAACACACACACCAGGGAAAGACTCAACGCGCAAACACACACGCATATACCAAGAAGAGCACACAAGCTTTGCCCAGAGGCACTCTTGGCAGCCACAAACACTACATTGTTGCCTCACCCCTGTCGGCCTCTTTTCCATTTACTCAGTGCAATATATATACACGAAGGTAGGCACTCAAGCCATGCAAAACTCACACCACTAACCCACTAACCAACTTCCTAGCTACATGCACGCACTACCCCAGCCGCCACACTCGGCCACCATACCACGTACGAGCATATCCAGCTAACTAATCCCTGGATTCTCTCCATTATCTAGTACGACCCAGCTACCCAACTAACAGCCCATGCATGCACTAAGGCACTAACAAATCTATGCATGCAACTAACTAAACAGATTAGCTTTGCATATGTGTACACGTGAAGCACAACTCTGACGTGCACACCTGCCGCAGCTTGAACTACATGCATGACTCATCAATAACAAGATTAGTTCTAACACACCTTGCCGTCGCCGCCGCCACCGACGCCGTCAGGCTGCTCACCTTCGCCGTCGCCGCCGCCCCCTGTGAGCACAACCTGCTCCCGCGCCCCTGCGCTCCTGTCCTG
>NC_057810.1:33874410-33930135 GCF_018294505.1 Triticum aestivum
GCATTTTTTTGTGTATATGTGTTTGTATGTGTATATATGTGTGTACATGTTCATAGTATTTTTTTCATAAATGTATTTTTTTTGTCAATTTACGTATATGTTCATATATATAGATTATTTTAGTTTAGTATTAAGATTTGGAAAATTTCAAATGTGTAATTATATTTATTCATAAAAATATGTTCATATATATAGATTATTTAAGATTAGGAAGATTAGGAAAATTAAAGAAGAAAAAGAAGAGGAGAAGAAGAAAGGAATAGAGGAGAAGAAGAAAAAATAGAATATTTATTATTCTCCTCTATTCCTTTCTTCTTCTCCTCTTTTTTTTCTTCTTTTTTTCCTTCGATCTTCTCCTCTATTCCTTTCTTCTCTCCTCTTTTTATTTCTTCTTCGTTTTCTTATGTTTTATCGGGTCTGTCGTTGTCGATATACCCCTCCCGATAACTTCTACATGAGAGGGGGTCGATATACCCCCTCCCCGATAATATTATTTTCGCATGTACGTATGTCATCGTTGTCGATATAACCCCCTCCCGATAACTTCAACATGTGGGGGGGGGGGTCGATATACCCCCTCCCCGATAACTTTATTTTCCCGTGTACACTACAAAAAAAATATACTTCCGTGATGATACGTGTTTGTCACAGTAGGTCGCGTTTTTGTCATGCATGTACGTCCATGACAAATTTATGATTGAATCAAGATAGTCATACTTGTGCTGTCGTAGAAGTGTTCCATGACATTACCAAAATTATCATCACGGAAGTGTCCACTTCCATGACGATAAATCGCGCGTCACAGAAGTGCTTTCGTCAAGGGTGACAGACACGTGGCATCCACCGTAACGGAACACCGTTAAGCTATCGAGTCGGGTTTTGGATCCGATAACCCGTTAACAGCCCCGACCAATGGGAAATTTCCACGTGTAAAATTCTGATTGGCCGAAGGGAACACCTGTCAGCTCGTCAGTGGGCCAGATGTCGCCCGTCCATTGGAGGAGACATGCCTATGGTACGTTGACACGTGGCTGGGCCCAACAGAGGCCCATATAGGTTAAAAAGGCCGGCCCAGTCAAAGGCCCATAGAACTTAATCAGGTACTAGTGGGACAGCCCAATAACGGCCTGCTTAATAAAGGCCCATTTACAGCCCGAAACCAGATCTGACCCGTTAATTGTTCGCCCAATATTTGGGCCCATTTACGACCCGAAGCCAGATCTGGCCCGTTAATGGTCCGCCCAATATTTGGGCCCATTTGCGACCTGAAGCCAGATCTGGCCCGTTAATTGTTCGCCGAATATTCGGACCCAACTACAGCCCAGTGACTTTTGGCCTGTTAGAGGCCTGATATAGACATGGGCCCATTTCAGCCCGGTGTGACTTTCGGCCTGGGAATGGCCCGTACTGCCCATGGGCCATATATGGTCCGATGGGACATCGGGCCCACTAACGGCCCATGCTAAAGGTGGCAACAGTTAAGCGCAACATGACTTTGGGCCTGTTAAAGGCCTGTCGCGTAATTCGGCCCGTTGATGCCTGTACTAAGCTTTCGGCCTCTTAAAGGCCCATGATATCAGTGGGCCAACTAAGGCCCGAGATATGTTTCGGCCTGCTAATGGCCCGTGAGCTAACTGGGCCCATAACGGCCCGGTCTACATTTCGGCCTGCTGAAGGCCCGTCGACGACTAGTGAAAACTGAGGCCCAACATGCATTTTGGCCTGCTAAAGGCCCGTGGTTTCATCTCGGCCGTAACAGGCCAGTATAATATTCAGCCTGTTAATGGCCCAACGCTACCTGGGCCGAACTAAGCGCTAGGTCGACAAAAGGCCCAACTAAAATATAGACCGGTGTAAGTTTGGGCCTAGCGCAATGTGTGAAGGCCCCAATCATTCGGGCCCAAGAAAGACGCAGGTCGGCCCAATTGTGGCCCGTTAAAAACCTTGCCCGTTATTGAATGTTTCGGCCCGGTCGACTACATCTGATTTTTTTCAGATAGCAAATGATGGCAGTAACTAGTAGGAATTAAGAACAAACCTACTCTACACAATAAAGAAATTACGGCATAGTAACTAAGAATAAACCTACACTATACAATAAAGGATTCAAGGTATATTACATCCACTGGGCATCGAAGTTCGCCACCAGTGATCATAAAGCGCAACGAAGAAGCAGATTACAAAAACTGGGCACCATTGCAGCGTAACAAAATAATACTGAACCGAGACCACTTCCAAGACAGTTCAAGAAAGGTTAGCCTTGCGGTGGAACTGTTGCGCAAGCTGCTGAGCAAGGCTGTGAGACCGGCCTAGCATGTCGGTCTTAGCTTCCAGGTGTAGCTGTTTAGCGATGAGATTCTCATTGGTGTTCTCCGCAATCTTTCTTAGAGATAGGACTTCAAGTCGAAGTTGAGTTGCAGAATGCCTTTCTGCTAGAACTTGGGACTGAAGAAGTCAAACTGATTCAGACAACGAATTCTGTGAGCTTGTCTGACTGTTAGTCTCAAGTAACTTGAACACTGCATCAAGACAAGACTTTGGGGTTGTCTCGCTATCTTCAAGATGTTTTGCCTTCTTTGCTGCAATATATGTTGGGTTTGTCTCACAGCCTTCAGCAGACTTGTGCATGCCATCAGACATATCACCCTGAAACAAAGCAGAGAGATGACAGGTTTTGCACGTGTATAAGCAAAGATGATAACTGTTCTGTCAATTTTATCCTATTTCAAATTAGAAAATAAAGAGTAAGTTCAAAATATCAATAGCATAATTTGGCATTGTTCATAATGCGGGGAGCTTCACCACACTAATGGATTACCATGTAAACATAACAAGCATAGAGGAAGGGCAAATAAATCATTGTATCTATTTTGGATAATGTGCATGGCATGTTGTTCATATCATCAGCCACATTAGTAAGATAAAACAGGAGATGACAAGGTGCAAATGTGGGCTGCTTCACCACACACTGGATTATAGATCCACAAAACCAATCATACATATAGGGAGTATTAAGTAATGTGCATGGTATGAATAAGAAATTTGGTTTTACAAGTAAAACTTAAAACTTACGGTTCTTACGAACATGCATTTTGGTAGAAACAGCAAACTAAACAACAGTAAACGATAGGGAGTATGAGCAAATTAAACAACAGTTGAGGATAAAGGCTTTAAAAGGACTGACTTACATTAACAGTTAACACCGGCTTTATAATGCCCTTCTCCATGTCAAGGGAAGGATAACTCAAGAATTTCAGCACAGAATCTTCTTCATAAGCATTGCATGTACTCTACATTTTGTAGAGAGTAATTATAGATATGATAATACTGGAAGGGATAGAGGATAATGAAGATAAGATGCAGATTGATGCTACATAATCAACTACCAATCCCTGGAAGTACAAGCGTTATAGGAAAAAATGTACTGACAAGAGCAATGGGCTACACTTCTGCACTGGCATTGTCTGTGTATTCTACTTGTTGGTAAGATTAAATATAGATCTGATCTTTTTTAGTAAATGGTGGGCGAGGGAGATAAGATGCAGAATGCTACAAAATGAACCAATCCCTCTTCCTATAATACAAGAGTGTTTTGAACACTGGTGTACTGTACAAAACGTTCTTATATTATGGGATGGAGGGAGTAGCTGTTAATGTAAGTACAGTGATAGACCATGTTCAGTCCTTACAAGAGGACTGCAGAGCTAATCCTCTTCAAAAACATTGGGTTGATTCTAAGTTTGTGGAAGAGTCCATACGGATCTTATAATGTCCACCAAATGGGCCGATTACGAGGCTAACATGTGCAGTGATGCTACATAATCAAACATCTATGAAAGTAAGTATGGTCATACAGGGCAAGAGGTACTCACGAGAGCAATGCAGTGTGCAGTATAGTTGTGAGATTCTGTGGTCCCTTGACAACGAATGTTCTTCTGCTAACAGTTTTCGTACAAGTGAGACATTAAGGCAAATGCAGAAATGTAGTTCAAATTGTGATGTGATATCATAGACAGTACCTTACGCCGCAGCCGAGACCAATGTGTAACAAGATTATTCCAGTCACCGTGGGATAAATGTAGCACCGGAGACTTTACAAAAATTTCGTTCAGAGGCTTGCCATCGAAGTGCGCTTGCCTCAGATAGGAATGATACTTCATCAACGAGTGCTTGAAAAGCGCAACCAACTCTTGCTCGTCATCACAATCCAGTTTGCTCCTCGCCTATTTAAAAGAATGAAATCTTGTGTCTTTTGTCAGCAGAAACATATGCAGTAATGACCATAAATAACATCAGTACATTACTTACGCGTAAGTTGCGGAGGAAGACTGGAAATTGTTCTGTGTCTGCGGTATAATCTTTCCATGAAGGAAAGATGCGCACAAAGTTCCTGACAACAACATAAGCTTCGTCTTCTAAACTGGGAAGAAATGGAACAGGGGTCCTATTTGCTGCAATTGGGGCTCTCTCTAGTTCAAAAAGGGATTTGGCAACTGGATTTGGTGTACTCTTTGCTGGAATGGGGGTTTTGCATCGTACAGCTGGTGCTATGTCAACTGGCATAATCATACTGTTTGCTGCAGTTGGGGTCTGCTGAGTTGGGGCATCAGAAATGACCAGTGTAGTAGGGCTAGAGTCTGCTAGAGTTGGGGTATTTTGTGGGTCAGGTGATATTGCAATTACACCTAATGGGCTATTTGATTTATCAGGTGCCACTACATTTTCCAAATACTTTGCTTGTGCTCCTCCACGATCAGCAATCGCCCTTTTCCTTTTGAACGTCTGATACACAAGAACAACATTTGAATGGATAAATATGGTATGATGGCAGATGGAATATGTACTGAAAATGGATAGGCAGGGCGTATTCACATACATGATGTGTAAACTAAGCTAATGGCAGTTCAACAAAGTAGAAGCAATGCAAAGCATCAGTTGCAAGATATGTGCGAGCAATGTAACCTTGAAAAGTTAGAGCAAGTACCTTGATGGGTGAATAAGATAGGGCATCTTCCTCTGACTCCTCCACTAGGGAGCTACATTGACTTAGGTCTCCCTCTAGCTCAGAATCACTGTTAGGATCATGTTCTGAGCATGAATCTGTAGGTGGAGAGCGTTTGCATTTCATTGCATCCAGACTTGATTTCAGTCCCTTAATGCCAAGTTTGACAGCCATGGCATTGTTCTGCTTTATTCTTTTCATGCGCGCAAGCTCATAATCATTATGATGCTGTTCAGAATCTGAGATTCATGAAAACATAAAAAGTAGTCAGATTATCTATGGAATGCATTGCTGATTCAACTCGGAGAGTGTCTCCCTATAAACCCCTGCATATGTAAAGTTCACCTCCCCAACCGTGCTAACGAGACCACACACAGAAATACAAACCCCTTATATCTCTATAACAGGCAGGCACACATTTCAAAACTGAAGTAGGAACATTAGAATCATATGAAATTCGTATTTGAACAAATAAACTAAGCAATTATGAGTGGCGTAATGTTTAGCTTCAATGGTGGAGTGTTGGTAGTGTGACACAAAGCAAGTAGGCAAATTGTATTCCATGTAAAAGATCGAAACCTATGTAAAAGCGGGAAATGACACTTTCTTTCTATACAATGCAGTGTTCGTTACCCACACTGATGGAAGAGATCACATAGAGAAATACTATTCACTCAGGTCTACGGTTCCAGTATTTAGAAACAGGGTGGTCCACCCTAAAAGAATATTGACAACAAATATGACAAGGCAAGAATAGATGTAGTAAATCAATCATTTACTTGTGAGCTTATCTGAATGAAGAAGTTTGTGTAGCACTTATTTTTTGCAACTAATCGACGTGAATAATTGGATATTATATCAAATGAGTAAGAAAGACAAGTAAAATTGTCAACAAACCTGGCTTGCAATAGTAATCTGGGTCAATGTCACTACGACCAACAATCCAAAATGACTAGTTTCTCTTCCGAGGGACATAATTTTGAAAACCCTGTGAACTTTAGAGGTACTAAAGATTACCGAAATACATCTGAACCATTAAGTGTAGGTAGCACTGAGCACACAACAAACCGTAATGACAGTCCTACCTAATGAGTAATGAATCAATTAGAAAATGGGTGATGAGGAGTGGTTGCTGAGTGTTCAGGACTTATCTCAGGATAAATCGGGATGGCTTGGTGGGTGCTGCACGCCTGAGCCTGAATGGATTGGGAAGCTAGGCATGGCGGCGCGCCCGGGCAGCGGTGACGCTGTTGGGCGAGCGGCTCCTGGCCTCCTGTTAGTCCGGTGTCTCCTCCTAGAGTCATGCCATCCGGTGACGGCAAGTTGCCGGCGAGGCAGGCGGCTGGTGGCGAGTAGAGATCGGAAGCGCGCAGCAGAACAGAGGGGAATCGGGGCCTAGGATGACCCAAAATCCCTGGGTGGGTCGGCCCACCATGGGCACCCTATAGAGATACACACCCGAGCGGCGAACATGCATTTTCGAAACTAATTTAGCAACATTTAGCTGACCAATTAAACAACTCTGTTTTAATAATATCAGATTCGTATTTGAACATCTAAGCTTATTTAGCTTGATGCGTGAAGCAGTGTTATTATGACATAAAGCACGTATTCTGATCATATAGTGATCATAGAAGGGGGAAACCCTAAGCATATTTTTTTAGCAAAAGAGGGTTTTCCCTCCGATTTCTATTAAAGAAACCACCACGGAACCAACATGATCAATTAAACCCTAAGCATGATCAATTAAACCGTATTATGGCTGTGCCATGGCAGATTTGAAGCTGCAAACCGGAGAAATGATATTTAGCATCCATTGTTTGCTTCGAACTAAGAACGAAATTCTAAGGGCTGAAAAGAAAGTAGAGTAACCAAGTTAAGATCTATTTTTTGGTTGAGATCAAAAAGTTGAGGAGATATGAAGTACCACCTCTCTTGCGGCGCCGTGTAGGCATCGGGGGTGCGATGGCTGTCGGTGGCGTTGAAGCAGATCTGTGACGGTAGACGGGTGCATCGGGGGATAAGTTCCGTTGCGGTGGAAGAGAAGGTCGTGTGAGCGGCCCCGGCAAAGAGGACGACGGCGCCGATGAAGCGAGAGGACGCGATGCAAGGCTATTGGTCCGTCGCCATGGATGAGAAACATCCATCCCTAGCAGTGGACGACGCAGTCTTGGTAGGCGCTCCGGCATGGTGGAGGACGGTGGCGATGGATGTGGTGGAGGACGGTGGCGATGGATGGGGTGGCAGACGGAGGCTGGTGTGGGGATGGGTGTTCTAGCGCGGACGGTGTATGAATGGGAAAATGGAGGGAGAGGTACGGAGAACCATGTTTTTGGGACGCTCCTGTCTGAAATATGGGAAAGTTACGAACTTAGCCCCCGTTTAAAATTTGGACGTCTCGTCGGTTGGGGATAGGACGGTAATCTCGCATCTTGCCAATATTTGCCCAGAGCAATTTCGGGCGAGGAGAGGGTGGTTGGCGCCCATGGTTGGTGCCCACGGTGTATGAACAGGGCTGACAGGTAGGGCGGTTGTGTCACGTCTGAGTGAAGTTACAAACCTGCCCCTATTGAAAATATTTGCCTACATCGATTTCGGCCGAGTCGAGTTTGTTTTGCCGCCCACCATGTATGAATGGGGAATGAAGGGAAAAACAGAGGTCTTTCGGACGAGCTTGAATCAAATGTGTTTTGCCGCCCATGTTTGATGCCCACCGTGTCGGAATGGGCTCAGAGGCGGTTGTGTCACGTCTAATTGAAGTTACTAACCTACCCCTATTTAGAGCAGTGGAAATCGGGCCGATGGATTGTCCGTGTAATGGGTAGACAGTAATTTCCATCTCCCAAACACTTGGCTTCGGGTAGCCGACGTGGGAGTGGACATTTTGCAGCTTATTTCGAATTTTGGGACAATAAGCATCCACGTTTACCCTGGCAACTAAATTTGAATCCATTTTGTATTCCTATATGAATCTTTATAAATCGTTCTATGTGTTTTTATATATCTTCAAAAGGACGACAAAGATGTATTCCACTATCATATATGAATATGGTTTACAAATGGCGATACTCAAATTCAGAAACTAGTATCCAGTTTAAGGTGAATTCGAATATTTGGAACACTTCATGTCCAACTCAAATGTGACACGCAGCATAATGTGTACTCCCATTTAGATATGTACACAAGCCATGTATGAAGATTCAAATACCGAGTCAATCAACCAAGAATGTACATAACTAACAGACATATGAACACTTATAGAGTATATGAATCAATAATATCAACTAACATACATAAGCCAGGCCGCTGTACTTTTTTTTGGCTACAACAACATCTTTTTTTAGCCAGCATCTTGGCCCTTTCCGATGCGTGCCATGGTCCATCTATACTACTACTATTGCTGAATGCATATTCAGCCCGATTGGCATATTTGTAGGTCTGGCACAACAATCCAAATGAAATGTCTCCGAGTCTTATCAATTAATACAGACTTGTGCTCAAATAAAATTACAAACCAAAAAACAAAAAAAAATTATTACATGATCTCTAAAACAAATGGTTTGATTGATTACATGAACACACAACACAAAGGTTATTCAACTATGGAAAGAACATTTCACCTATGATTTACCAAGTAGGAATTTAATTTCCTTTTTTCCTTCAGGACCTTAACAATCTGGTCAGTCTCAGCTTGCTTCATTTTGAGATCCACCAAATATTTAATGGTTGTCTTGAGTACTGCTTGTGATTGTGCTGATTGCTTCCTCAACATGTCAACATCTCTTTCTACCACTAGTTTAGCCTCTAGAGCATCAGCAGTTGGCAATGCATAATGCACGATTGGGCCGGTGCCACTGCTGTGGGATGATGCAACGTCCATGGGGACCTCGCTCTTTGATCTTGGGCTAACCTGTTTTGCCATTAAAGTTCCGATTGGATTCAGAAAAGTTGAAGTTAGCAAAACAACTCAACTGGGAGTTATAACAGCAAACCGGTTAAACAAACAAGGAATTAAAGAGTTTCAATTGGATGCTGAAAAGTACTCCCTCCGTCCCATAATGTAAGACATTTTTTAACACTATGCTAGTGTCAAAAAATGTCCTATATTATGGGACGGAGGGAGTAGTTATTAACATCATTGTAACCCACTGTTGCAGCAGCAAAGCAGTTAAATAAACAAGTAGATATTTAAGTTAAGGCAAATAGGTAATTCTTAACAGTAAGTATCAAACACATAGATAGGCGCAGTCTACAATATGATTAATTGGCTGTGCCATTATGTAATCAGTAGCAAACTAAATTAAGCCAAGCAACGTAATTGAACAATTTTGCAATAAGTGGCTAACTAAAATTCCGAGAAGCAGGTAACTGAACTTATGCTAGTTCTTTGTACAGGCACACTGCAACTTCTTTTTCGCTTACAAGGTTGTACAAAGGAGTCCATGTCATCAATTGCTTGGATACGCAGTTCCAATACTTCTTTCTTCCCACACTGCATGGGTAAGTCGAATGGTTAATCTGGTAAGATGGTGCGTCCTTGATATGTTATATGAGGACGTGTAGTCAGACTAGTTGTAGCCAAACACATCACACTGGCTTTTACTGTATATTTCATGCGATTACTTTGGGCATATCGAGATCTAAGCAATCTATAATAGGATAAAAAGACTGGCATCCTTCACATTATTGGCGAACTCAGTTCATAGAAACAAGCAATTCAACCATTCTGTGGGTAAATCAAAAGCGCCACTGGAATATTTTTCACTATCCAATCATACACGCAAAAAGGGGCGAAGCCACCATAGGGGCTAGTATGGGCGGCTGCCTCAGGTGGCTGGAAAGTGTGCACCTAGTTTGAGTCGTCTAGGTTGGCCCACACTAGTTTTGTTCGTCCCAATGCACGAGCAGGCAATGTAAAAAATGAAGAAAAATGTTTCAATTTGGATGAGCCAATAACATAAGTGCAAGGCAGGCCCTATAGCAGGCTCGCGGCCCAAACGAGCGCCTCCCATATCGATTGACAGCAGGAAAAATCCCAATTCATTCGCTCTAGCCTCCAGTCTGGTTCGCTCCTAACCTCGCCGCCGCTGGAGAGACCGACACAACACTTCCTCGCGCCCTCGTTGGAGGGTGGTCGCCGGGCTTCAAGCGAACGGAAGGACAAGAAGATGAAGATCCAACCCTGGGTGTAGCCTGCGTGGGAGGCAGCGGCGGCAGCACGGGATGGCATCGAGCTTCCGCAAACGGACAGTCGTAGCTTGCAAGAGTAGCATGCGCAACGAGTAGGTACATCACATCCCCGATTATATCTAATTCAGCTCTTCAATTTCTGGCCAATAGTTAAACCTGACGATGTTGTAAAACTGCTTGTATCTAGGGAATCTATGAGAAAATAAAACCAATTTCTACTTATTTTATAACTCCCCCAATTAATACTGAACTGACTGAATCTGATGTGTCTAATCAAGTTTCCGGGGCAAATATACAAGCTCATGTTGTTCTTGAGCCTGAAGTGTCTAATGAACAGACTGCTAAGGAAGGATTTGATGAAAACATTTTACATGCTCCTGATGATGAACATATAGTGTCTAATGAGGGATCTAATGCAAGCATTTTGCAAGCTCATTGAAGGATTTAGTGTCTAATGATGATCTACTATGTTGAGAGAGACAGAGATTTGCAGGCATTTATGACAAGCAAATTATAGTGCATTTTCATAGCTTGAGGAAACGTCGAGATCATCTACCAGAAAGTCCCCGTATCATGATAACATAGCATAAATACTTTCCTAATCTGTTGTTTGAAACTATTGGCATACTTGTGCAGGATAGATATATTGATATGCAATTTGCGCACTAGTTATATGTGCAATTACACTTCGATATTTTCAGCCAGAGAACGAATAATTTAGGCAGGTACAGACCATGTTTGTAGTCCTTGTACACCATGTTGCATTTTGTGTTTTTTGGTGCTTGCGTCATTTAGTGTTTATAATCTGAACTATTTTGGATCATTAGCTGGTTTTCAAAGTGCATGTAGCTTCACATTTCTCAAGTTATGTTGATTTCCGGAGTGCAAGTGCCTTCATATTTTTTAAGTTCGCCCCTGGTAACTTGAATTCGTGGATCAGCCACTGCACACAAATCATACACGAATGCCAGTACGAATTAAATGAAATGCATGGACTTACGGTAGCTCGTTGTACAGGCTCGCTGTAGCTCTGCTTGCGCTTGGGATGTTCCATGTATAAGTCCATGTTACCACTTGCTTGGATGTGCAGGCCTTGTGCTCCTTGCATCCCCCTCTGCATTTTTGACACGGCGAATGGTTGATCAAATAAGAGGAATCGACCTTGATGTCGTACCGGAGGACATATACTTACAAGGTTATACGGGTGTGCAGGATGTGTACCAGATCCCGTAGCCCCGTCATGCTTCGCTAAAAAATGGATTTGCTTGTTTCAGATGATATCTCTAGAAGAAATAAAAGTCCGGTGCAGTGGTGAAGCGCGACCATCGTCTTCGTCGTTTTCGTCCGACACAGAGGTGGGGAACTGTGGGGAAAGAGATGAGACAAGAGGTGATTCGAGGGATGGCAGCGAATTACGGATTTGAGCAATCTGGGCGCGGAAGGGGACGGTGGAGAAGAGAGATTTTGCAGGGCTGGAATTGGGGCCGCCAGATATTTAATTCCGAAACGTGGAAGCGCGAACTTATATTGTCGTCGTCCTTTTTTTGGGGGGGAGGGGGGTGGGTGGCTGGGTGCTACGCGTCCGTCCGACACACGCGACCAACCCGACAGGACTACGCTTCGGTGTCTTAAGGCACCTACCTTTGTGTCCATGACATGTGGGCCCAACATGTGGCTGGCCCACATGTCAGTCACCCAAGGGTTGTTGCCTTTAAGGCACCGAAGCAGCGTCCACCCCGACACGACCCTGGTCTCCCTGGTGCGCCTACATTTGAGAATGCAAACGAATCTTCTTTCATTTGCAAACGAATCTGTATGTATTACCATGCACGTGTTTTCCTTGCAATAATTAGTCATTCGGAACGAGATACTCCATCCGTTCACTTTTGTAAGTCGTTTCAGACAACTTAAAATGAACTGTTTTGCACATTGTCACGAAGCGGCACAAAGTGCGCGAACTTGGTGAGCCGATCGATGACGACCATGATGGAGTCGCAGCCTTCAGACTTGGGTAGCCCCTCGACGAAGTCCATGGTCACGTCCTGCCATGAAAAGAGGCTGTAGCTTGCCGGCTGGGTGCTTGTTCTCATGCTTGGCGTGCTGGCAGATGCCGCACTGGCGAACAAAGTCCTCCACGGCGCGCTTGAGGTCGGGCCAAGCGAAGAGCTTGCGTACGCGGTGGTAGGTGGCTGTAGCGCCGGAGTGGCCCCCCACCGCGCTGTGATGAAGCGCGGCAACGAGCTTGGTCTGGAGCGCAGAGTTGGCGCCGATCCACAGGCGTCCCCGCTGGCAAATTACTCCGTTCTGCAGTGCTCGGCCTTGGTCATCCTCTCCCACAACTGCCAGCTTCGCGAGCAATTCTTGCGACTTGGGATCGGTTTTGTAGGAGTTCGCCACCTTTTGCAGCCACTGGGGCTGGCACATGGAGAGCGCGTCGAGTGCCAGTAGGTGGCCGACGCGAGACAGGGCATCGGCGGCACCGTTGTCGACGCCTTTCTTGTAACGGAAGGAGAATTGAAGGCCCACAATCTTCGACATGGCCTTGCGTTGCAGGACCAACTGCCGATCTCTCAATGCGCACATGCTCTTGTGGTCGGTGACGATTTCGAACGGAGCGCGTTGCAGATATGGCCGCCACTTGTCAATGGCCATCATCACGGCGAGGAATTCTTTTTCATACGTGGAGAGCTTCTGGTTTCGCACCCCGAGAGCTTTGCTGAGGTAGGCTATAGGGTGGTCGTCTTGGGTGAGCACCGCGCCCACGCCAGTGTTGCAAGCATTAGTCTCGATGGCGAAAGGCCACGCGAAGTTGGGGAGCGCCAAGACCGGCATGTTCATCATCACCTACTTGAGCATGTCAAATGCTTGTTGTGCCTTGTCATCCCAGACAAATCCTTTCTTTGAGAGAACTTGCGTCAAGGGCTTGGCGATGATGCCATAGTGAGGAGCGAATTTGTGGTAGTAGCCTGTCAACCCCAGGAACCCGCGCAGCTCGGTTGGTGTCGAGGGCACGGGCCAGTCCTGCATTGCACTGGTCTTGCTTGTGTCGGTGGCGACGCCGTCTTGTGAGATCACGTGCCCCAGGTACTCGATACTTGTTTGTGTGAACGAACACTTGCCGGCCTTGGCGAATAGCTGATGTTCGCGGAGGAGGTCCAGAGTGAGGCGCAGGTGTTCTTCATGTTCCTACAGGTCGATGCTGAAAACCAAGATGTCATCCAGGAAAATAATGATGAACTTACGAACGTAGCGGCCGAAAACAGAGTTCATCAGGCACTGAAACGTAGCTGGCGCGTTGCACAACCCGAATGGCATGACGCGGAAATGGTAACGGCCATGATGCGTCTTGAAAGCTGTTTTCTCCTTGTCCTCTTCCCGCATACGGATTTGATGGTAACCCGCGCGCAAGTCAATCTTGGAGAAGTATTTGGCCCCGGCCAGTTCATCGACCACCGGCAGGGGAAACTTGTTTTTCACTGTTGCTGTATTCAAATGTCGGAAATCAACGCAAAATCACCAGTTGCCATCCTTCTTTTTCACGAGCAGCACGGGCGCGATGTAGGGACTCATGCTATGCGCGATGAGACCCGAGTCGAGCATCTCTTGAGCTTGTCGCTCGATTTCATCCTTCTGCGCCGGCGAGTAGCGGTACGGCTTTGTGTTGATAGGTGCAGTGCTTGGCTCTAGGTTGATGCTGTGATCGTACTGACGACACGGGGGCGGGGTGGTTGGTTCTGCAAACACGTCCTGATATTCGTGCAAAACTTTTTGAATACAGGTTGGGACTAGCGTGAGTGGTGTTTCTTCAGTCTTCTCCACGGTGACAAGGGCAGCTGTTCAGATGTCGTTCGCCACTTCCATGCGATGAAGCTCGTAAGCATCTAGCTCGGCATTGCGAGACAGATTGATGGTTTTCACTCCCTGCAGTTTCACGGTCTTGCCCCCGGTGTCAAACTGAATTGTCTTCAGTTCCCAGTGACACAACATCGGGCTGTGGGCGGAGAGCCAGTCGATGCCCAAAACGCCATCGTATGCACTCAGTGGTAACATGCGGAGATCCGTGTTGAAGGTGTGGCCAGGCACTGCCCAGGCCAAATTGCGCACCAGTTTGTTGCAGAGCAGTCGTTGTCCATTCGCCACACGAACTGACACAGGAGGCAGTTCTTCAGTCTTAGCAGCAATTCGAACGGTGAAGTTTTCGCTAATAAAGCTGTGGGAACTCCCCGAATCGACTAGCAGCAGCATAACCTGATCGCCCACTTGGGCGCGCAGGAGAATTGTGGATGGCCCTTCCTCGCCGGACATGGCATGCTGGCTCAAAGAGCAGCATTCTGGTTCTTGCTGCACGGGTGTATCCAACAGTTGTAGTGCGTGCATCGTGTCATCTGACAAAATTTCTCCAAATTCGCCCACTTCAATCATCAGAATCTGCCCTGTGCGTTTGCACTGATGCTCACGGGAGTATTTATCCCCACAGCGGAAACACAGTCCGTTAGCTCATCGGAATTCTCTTAACTGTCGTTCCCAAGCAAATTCATCATTCGCGGGGCGCTGTTGTGCTGCTGCCCGAGCTGGATTGGCGGCTGCTGTTGCTGCTTGTGGAGGTGGACGACCCACTGGTACGATCCGCTGTCGCTGTGCGCATTGTCGCTCCAATTCCTCTTCCTGAATTCTTGTGAAAACGGCAGCTCGAGTGATGCTGGTAGGAGCTTGCAGACGGACACCCAGACGAAGCTCATCCTTGAGCCCGAGCAGAAACTGAGAGATGAAAAACTGCGGGCTCAAATGTGGATCCAACGACAACAGATGATACATCGATGTCACGAACTGCTGTCGATATTCTTGCATGCTCCCGGTCTGACGCAACTGAACCAACTGATGCATCTGTGCTGCAAACTCCTTTGGCCCAAATTCCTCTTCCATAGCCACACGAAAGGCCTCCCATGGCAACCCTGAATGTGTCTGACGGTGAGCCTGTAACCACATCGCTGCCAACCCGTCCATGTACAGCGAGGCCGTGGGGACCTAGCTGTGCGGTGGCACACGGTACAGCTCGAAGTAGGAGACGCAGCGCTCGAGCCAGATGCCGTTGAACCGCGGAAAATCATGCTTCGGTGGCTTGGTGTAGAAATCTGTGTTGGGGAACGTAGCAGAAATTCAAAATTTTCCTACGTGTCACCAAGATCTATTTGTGAAGAAACCAACAATGAGGGGAAGGAGAGTGCATCTACATACCCTTGTAGATCGCTAAGCGGAAGGCGTTCAAGAGAACAGGGTTGAAGGAGTCGTACTCGTCGTGATCCAAATCACCGGAGATCCTAGTGCCGAACGGACGGCACCTCCGCGTTCAACACACGTACAACCCGGTGACATCTCCCATGCCTTAATCCAGCAAGGAGAGAGGGAGAGGTTGAGGAAGACTCCATCCAGCAGCATCACAACGGCATGGTGGTGATGGAGGAGCGTGGTGATCCAGCAGGGCTTCGCCAAGCACCGCGGAAGAGGAGGAGGGAGAGAGGTAGGGCTGCGCCAAGAGGGAGAGAAACTCATGTGTTGGCAGCCCCAAAACCCTCAAGTATATATATGGGGAGAGGGAGGGCTGTGCCCCCACCTAGGGTTCCACCCCTAGGGGCGGCGGCCAGCCCAAACCCATCTAGGGTGCGGCCAAGGGGGGGAGAGGGGAAACTTGCCCCCCAAGTTAGGTGGGTGCGCCCCCTCCCCCAAACCCTAGGCGCCTTGGGCCCTTGTGGGGGGGGGGGGCGCACCGGCCCACCTGGGGCTGGTCCCCTCCCACACTTGGCCCATGCAGCCCTCTGGGGCCGGTGGCCCCACTTGGTGGACCCTTAGGACCCTCCCGGTGGTCCCGGTACGTTACCGATAAAACCCGAAACCTTTCCGGTGACCAAAACAGGACTTCCCATGTATAAATCTTTACCTCCGGACCATTCCGGAACTCCTTGTGACGTCCGGGATCTCATCCGGGACTCCGAACAACATTCGGTAACCACATACAAACTTCCTTTATAACCCTAGCGTCATCGAACCTTAAGTGTGTAGACCCTACGGGTTCGGGAGACATGTAGACATGACCGAGACGTTCTCCGGTCAATAACCAACAGCGGGATCTGGATACCCATGTTGGCTCCCACATGTTCCACGATGTCAAGGACTCAATCGATCCCGTATACAATTACCTTTGTCCAACGGTATTGTACTTGCCCGAGATTCGATCGTTGGTATGCCGATACCTTGTTCAATCTCGTTACCAGCAAGTCTCTTTACTCGTTCCGCAACACATCATCCCGTGATCAACCCCTTGGTCACATTGTGCACATTATGATGATGTCCTACCGAGTGGGCCCAAAGATACCTCTCCGTTTACACGGAGTGACAAATCCCAGTCTCGATTCGTGCCAACCCAACAGACACTTTCGGAGATACCTGTAGTGCACCTTTATAGCCACCCGTTATGTTGTGACGTTTGGTACACCCAAAGCATTCCTACGGTATCCGGGAGTTGCACAATCTCATGGTCTAAGGAAATGATACTTGACATTAGAAAAGCTTTAGCATACGAACTACGATCTTTGTGCTAGGCTTAGGATTGGGTCTTGTCCATCACATCATTCTCCTAATGATGTGATCCCGTCATCAATGACATCCAATGTCCATGGTCAGGAAACCGTAATCATCTATTGACCAACGAGCTAGTCAACTAGAGGCTTACTAGGGACATGGTGTTGTCTATGTACCCACACATGTATCTGAGTTTCCTATCAATACAATTATAGCATGGATAATAAAAAATTATCATGAACAAGGAAATATAATAATAACTAATTTATTATTGCCTCTAGGGCATATTTCCAACAGTCTCCCACTTGCAATAGAGTCAATAATCTAGTTCACATCGCCATGTGATTAACACTCACAGGTCACGTCACCATGTGACCAACATCCAAAGAGTTTACTAGTGTCACTAAACTAGTTCACATCATCATGTGATTAAGACTCAATGAGTTCTGGGGTTTGATCATGTTTTGCTTGTAAGAGAGTTTTTAGTCAACGGGTCTGCAACATTCAGATCCGTATGTACTTCGCAAATCTCTAGGTCATATTGTAAATGCTGCTTCCAGGCTCCACTTGGAGCTATTCCAAATGGTTGCTCCACTATACGTATCCGGTTTGCTATTCAGATCCATTCGTATAGGTGTTAAAGCTTGCATCGACGTAACCCTTTACGCCGAACTCTTTATCACCTCCATAATCGAGAAACATATCCTTATTCCTCTAAGGATAATTTTGACCGCTATCTGGTGATCCACTCCTTGATCACCTTTGTACCCTCTTGCCAGATATATAGCAAGGCACACATCAGGTGCGGTACTTAGCATAGCATACTGTAGAGCCTACGTCTAAAGCATAGGGGACGACCTTCGTCCTTTCTCTCTTTTCTGCCGTGGTCGAGCTTTAAGTCTTAACTTCGTACCTTACAACTCAGGCAAGAACTCCTTCTTTGACCGATCCATCTTGAACACTTTCAAGATCATGTCAAGGTACGTGCTCATTTGAAAGTATTATTAAGCATTTTTATCTATCCTTATAGATCTCGATGCTCAATGTTCAAGTAGCTTAATCCAGGTTTTCTATTGAAAAACACCTTTCAAATAACCCTATATGCTTTCCAGAAATTCTACATCATTTCTGATCAACAATATGTCAACAACATATACTCATCAGAAATTCTATATTGCTCCCACTCACTTCTTTGGAAATACAAGTTTCTCATAAACTTTGTATAAACCCAAAATCTTTGATCATCTCATCAAAGCGTACATTCCAACTCCGAGATGCTTACTCCAGTCCTTAGAAGGATCGCTGGAGCAAGCATACCTTTTAGCATCCTTAGGATCGACAAAAACTTTCTGATTGTATCACATACAACCTTTCCTTACGAAAACTAGTAAGGAAACTCGTTTTTGACATCCATCTGGCAGATTTCATAAATGCAGCTAATGCTAACATGATTCCGACGGACTTAAGCTTCGCTACGGATGAGAAAATCTCATCGTAGTCAACTCCTTGAACTTGTGAAAAACTCTTCGCCACAAGTCGAGCTTCATAGACGGTGACATTACCGTCCACGTCCGTCTTCTTCTTAAAGATCCATTTATCTCAATGGCTTGCTGATCATCGGGCAAGTCCACCAAAGTCCATGCTTTGTTCTGATACATGGATCCTATCTCGGATTTCATGGCTTCTAACCATTTGTTGGAATATGGGCCCACCATCGCTTCTCCATAGCTCGTAGGTTCATCGTTGTCTAGCAACATGACCTTCAAGACAGGATTACTGTACCACTCTGAAGTAGTGCACATCCTTGTCACCCTACGAGGTACGATAGTGACTTGATCCGAAACTTCATGATCACTATCATAAGCTTCTACTTCAATTGGTGTAGGCGCCAAAGGAACAACTTCCTGTGTCCTACTATACACTAGTTGAAGTGATGGTTCAATAACCTCATCAAGTCTCCACCATCCTCCCACTCAATTTTCGAGATACACCTTTCCTCGAGAAAGGACCCGGTTCAAGAAACAATCCCTATTGCTTTCGGATCTGAATTAGGAGGTATACCCAACTGTTTTGGGTGTCCTATGAAGATGCATTTTATCCGCTTTGGGTTTGAGCTTATCAACCTGAAACTTTTTCACATAAGCGTCGCAGCCCGAAACTTTTAAGAAACAACAACTTAGGTTTCTCCAAACCATAGTTCAAACGGTGTTGTCTCAACGGAATTACGTGGTGCCCTATAAAGTGAGTGCGGTTGTCTCTAATGCCTAACCCATGAACGATAGTGGTAATTTGATAAGAGACATCATGGTACGCACCATATCCAATAGGGTGCAACTATGATGTTCGGATACACCTTCACACTATGGTGTTCCAGGCGGTATTCATTGTGAAACAATTTCCACAATGTCTTAATTGCGTGCCAAACTCGTAACTCAGATACTCATCTCTATGATCATATCATAGACATTTTATCCTCTTGTCACGATGATCTTCAACTTCAGTCTGAAAGTACCTGGACCATTCAATAATTCAGACTTGTGTTTCATCAAGTAAATATACCCAGTATCTACTCAAATCATCCGTGAAGTAAGAACATAATGATATCCACTGCATGCCTCAGCACTCATTGGACTACACACATCAAAATGTGTTACTTCCAACAAGTTGCTATCTTGTTCCATCTTACTGAAAACGAGGCTTTTCAGTCATCTTGCCTATGTGGTATGATTTTCATATCTCAAGTGATTCAAAATCAAGTGAGTCCAAACGATCCATCTGCATGGAGTTTCTTCATGCGTATACACCAATAGACATGGTTCGCATGTCTCAAACTTTTCGAAAATGAGTGAGTCCAAAGATCCATCAACATGGAGCTTCTTCATGCGTTTTATACCAATATGACTTACATGGCAGTGCCACAAGTAAGTGGTACTATCATTAGTATCTTATATCTTTTGGCATGAACATGTGTATCATTACGATCGAGATTCAATAAACCATTCATTTTAGGTGCAAGACCATTGAAGGTATTATTCGAATAAACAGAGTAACCATTATTCTCCTTAAACGAATAACCGTATTGCGATAGACATAATCCAATCATGTCTATGCTCAACGCAAACACCAAATAACAATTATTTAGGTTTAACACCAATCTCGATGGTAGAGGGAGCGTGCGATATTTGATCACATCAACCTTGGAAACACTTCCAACACATATCGTCAGCTCACCTTTAGCTAGTCTCCGTTTATTCCGTAGCTTTTATTTCGACTTACTAACACTTAGCAACCGAACCGGTATCTAATACCCTGCTGCTACTAGGAGTACTAGTAAAGTACACATTAACATAATGTATATCCAATATACTTCTATCGACCTTGCCAGCCTTCTCATCTACCAAGTATCTAGGGTAATTCTGCTCTAGTGGCTGTTCCCCTTATTATAGAAGCAGTTAGTCTCGGGTTTGGGTTCAACCTTGGGTTTCTTCACTAGAGCAGTAGCTGATTTGCTGTTTCATGAAGTATCCCTTCTTGCCCTTGCCCTTCTTGAAACTAGTGGTTTCACTAACGATCAACAATTGATGCTCCTTCTTGATTTCTACTTTCGCGGTGTCAAACATCGTGAATACCTCAAGGATCATCATATCTATCCCTGATATGTTATAGTTCATCACGAAGCTCTAGCAGCTTGGTGGCAATGACTTTGGAGAAACATCACTATCTCATCTGGAAGATCAACTCCCACTCGATTCAAGTGATTGTTGCACTCAGACAATCTGAGCACAAGCTCAACGATTGAGCTTTTCTCCCTTAGTTTGTAGGCTAAGAAAATCGTCGGAGGTCTTATACCTCTAGACGTGGGCACGAGCCTGAAATCCCAATTTCAGCCCTCGAAACATCTCATATGTTCCACGACATTTCGAAAACGTCTTTGGTGCCTCAACTCTAAACCATTTAACTGAACTATCACGTAGTTATCAAAACGTGTATGTCCGATGTTCGCAACATCCACAGACGATGTTTGGGGTTCAGCACACTGAGCGGTGCATTAAGGACATAAGCTTTCTACTGTCCGCATAATCGCTACTGTCAGCTTTCAACCATATTTTCTCTAGGAACATATCTAAACAGTGGAACTAAAGCGCGAGCTTATGACATAATTTGCAAAGATCTTTTGACTATGTTCAGGATAATTAAGTTCTTCTCATGAACTCCCACTCAGATAGACATCCCTCTAGTCATCTAAGTGATTACATGATCCGAGTTAACTAGGCCATGTCCGATCATCACGCGAGACGGACTAGTCATCATCGGTGAACATCTTCATGTTGATCGTATCTACTATACGACTCATGCTCGACCTTTCGGTCTCTTGTGTTCCGAGGCCATGTCTGTACATGCTAGGCTCGTCAAGTTAACCTAAGTGTTTCGTGTGTGTAAATCTGGCTTACACCCGTTGTATGTGAACGTAAGAATCTATCACACCCGATCATCACGTGGTGCTTCGAAACGACGAACTTTCGCAACGGTGCACAGTTAGGGGGAACACTTTCTTGAAATTTTAATACGGGATCATCTTATTTACTACCGTTGTTCTAAGCAAATAAGATGCATAAACATGATAAACATCACATGCAATCAAATAGTGACATGATATGGCCAATATCATTTTGCTCCTTTTGATCTCCATCTTCGGGGCTCCATGATCATCATCGTCACCGGCATGACACCATGATCTCCATCATCATGATCTCCATCATCGTGTCTCCATGAAGTTGTCTTGCCAACTTATTACTTCTACTACTATGGCTACCGGTTAGCAATAAAGTAAAGTAATTACATGGCGTTGTTTAATGACACGCAGGTCATACAATAAATAAAGACAACTCCTATGGCTCCTGCCGGTTGTCATACTCATCGACATGCAAGTCGTGAATCCTATTACAAGAACATGATCAATCTCATACATCACATATCATTCATCACATTCTTCTTGGCCATATCACATCACATAGCATACCCTGCAAAAACAAGTTAGACGTCCTCTAATTGTTGTTTGCATGTTTTACGTGGCTGCTATGGGTTTCTAGCAAGAACGTTTCTTACCTACGCAAAACCACAACGTGATATGCCAATTGCTATTTACCCTTCATAAGGACCCTTTTCACCGAATCCGTTTCGACTAAAGTGGGAGAGACTGGCACCCGCTAGCCATCTTATGCACCAAGTGCATGTCAGTCGGTGGAACCTGTCTCACGTAAGAGTACGTGTAAGGTCGGTCCGGGCCGCTTCATCCCACAATACCGTCGAAACAAGATTGGGCTAGTAACAGTAAGCATATTGAACAAAATCAACGCCCACAACTACTTTGTGTTCTACTCGTGCAAAGAATCTACGCAATAGACCTAGCTCGTGATGCCACTGTTGGGGAACGTAGCAGAAATTCAAAATTTTCCTACCTGTCACCAAGATCTATCTATGGAGAAACCAGCAACGAGGGGAAGGAGAGTGCATCTACATACCCTTGTAGATCTCTAAGCGGAAGCGTTCAAGAGAACGGGGTTGAAGGAGTCGTACTCGTCGTGATCCAAATCACCGGAGATCCTAGTGCCGAACGGACGACACCTCCGCGTTCAACACACGTACAGCTCGGTGACGTCTCCCATGCCTTGATCCAGCAAGGAGAGAGGGAGAGGTTGAGGAAGACTCCATCCAGCAGTAGCACAACAGAGTGGTGGTGATGGAGGAGCGTGGTGATCCAGCAGGGCTTCGCCAAGCACCGCGGGAGAGGAGGAGGGAGAGAGGTAGGGCTGCGCCAAGAGGGAGAGAAACTCATGTGTTGGCAGCCCCAAAACCCTCAAGTATATATAGGGGGAGAGGGAGGGTTGCGCCCCCACCTAGGGTTCCACCCCTAGGGGCGGCGGCCAGCCCAAACCCATCTATGGTGCGGCCAAGGGGGGGGGAGAGGGGAAACTTGCCCCCCAAGTTAGGTGGGTGCGCCCCCTCCCCCAAACCCTAGGCGCCTTGGGCCCTTGTGGGGGGGGGGGGGGGCGCACCAGCCCACCTAGGGCTGGTCCCCTCCCACACTTGGCCCATGCAGCCCTCCGGGGCCAGTGGCCCCACTTGGTGGACCCCCGGGACCCTCCCGGTGGTCCTGGTACGTTACCGATAAAACCCGAAACCTTTCCGGTGACCAAAATAGGACTTCCCATATATAAATCTTTACCTCCGGACCATTCCGGAACTCCTCGTGATGTCCGGGATCTCATCTGGGACTCTGAACAACATTCGGTAACAACATACAAACTTCCTTTATAACCGTAGCGTCATCGAACCTTAAGTGTGTAGACCCTACGGGTTCGGGAGACATGTACACATGACCGAGATGTTCTCCAGTCAATAACCAACAGCGGGATCTGGATACCCATGTTGGATCCCACATGTTCCATGATGATCTCATCGGATGAACCACGATGTCAAGGACTCAACCGATCCCGTATATAATTCCCTTTGTCCAACGGTATTGTACTTCCCGAGATTCGATCGTCGGTATGCCGATACCTTGTTCAATCTTGTTACCGGCACGTATCTTTACTCGTTCCGTAACACATCATCCCGTGATCAACCCCTTGGTCACATTGTGCACATTATGATGATGTTCTACCGAGTGGGCCCAGAGATACCTCTCCGTTTACACGGAGTGACAAATCCCAGTCTCGATTCGTGCCAACCCAACAGACACTTTCGGAGATACCTGTAGTGCACCTTTATAGCCACCCATTTACGTTGTGACGTTTGGTACACCGAAAGCATTCCTACGGTATCCGGGAGTTGCAGAATCTCATGGTCTAAGGAAATGATACTTGACATTAGAAAAGCTTTAGCATACGAACTACGATCTTTGTGCTAGGCTTAGGATTGGGTCTTGTCCATCACATCATTCTCCTAATGATGTGATCCCGTCATCAATAAAAACCAATGTCCATGGTCAGGAAACCGTAACCATCTATTGATCAACGAGCTAGTCAACTAGAGGCTTACTAGGGACATGGTGTTGCCTATGTACCCACACATGTATCTGAGTTTCCTATCAATACAATTATAGCATGGATAATAAAAAATTATCGTGAACAAGGAAATATAATAATAACTAATTTATTATTGCCTCTAGGGCATATTTCCAACAATCCGTTCCGCGCTCCCGATCTGAAGCCGTTGGGAAAGGTTGGAGTAGCAGAGGCGGGCCGTGGTTGACGAGCCGCGCGAAGGGCAGCTGGGCCGCTCCCTCTGTGTAGAACGGGGGAGGTGCGGTCCAAGACGACGGTGGTGGTGGCGGTGGTGGTGGTGCAGAGGTGCCCGCCGCTGGAGACACGGCGGTGTGATGCGCGGCGGAGGGGTCGACTGTGGGCGCGGCCTTGCGCGCCTCATCCACATCTGCCTGAGTGAGTTCAATCTGCTTGGAGAGGTGCTTGAGCTCGGTGGAGACCTGCTCGTTATAGGAGAGCTGCGTCTGGTGTCGCTCGTCGGCCGTCTTCTGGATCGCGTCGAGGCGGCGGATGACCGACTCCAGCAAGTTCTGCAGCTTGTCGGTGGTCTCTGACATCGCGTTGAGAACGCGGCGGGTCTGCGCCAAGGGTTTGGACGGCGCCGTGGTCTCGCTCCAAATCAACCGTACCCCGAGCAGGATTTCATGCAAACTCGCCGGAGCGGCTTGCACCTGACCCGGTGGATGTTACCGGCGACCGAGAGGATATGAGATCCGCGATGGCGAGGGGGTGGGGATCAAGAGGGGATCGAGATCGGATCGAGTAGGTGAGGAGAGCAAGTGAGGGGAGAGCTTGGAGAAGGGGAAAGAAGATTGGATTCTAATCACTCGCTGCCTCATCCTTCGATCACCGTACAATAAGTAGTCGCCCTCTGGGCTCGCCCTGGGCCGCGACCCAACACACGCACACATTACACGGTCTCCGGCCCAACACACGGTTGCGGTTCAGTTAGCACCTACTAACTGAACTGCACTTGCAGTCCGCTGCAGATCGCCATCTGCAGGCGTGACACACATCTCCAAAGTTTTCCATCTCAAAAGCGGCCGGTCTAGAACTTCACAGCAGGGGGTGCCAAGCTTGACACTACCACATTTGAGCACTTATATGTAATACACGCAGATTAGCGTAACTAGTGTTAGAGCAAATCAATCAGCTTCCTGCTGTATGTAGGCGACCTGCACAAGAACTCACGAGAGGAAAAACTACAGAAGAAGATATTCAACGATGGCTCCATTGCCCTCCTTCCTATTCTTTGCTTTATATAGGGGTTTACAATGAATTCACGTCCAACACGGCACACATACTTGCCCAACACGACGTGACCCTGATAAGCAGGTTTAAACTCTCCTATCTCCTTATTTGATCGATTCCTAGACGCACACGATACTTCCGAAACTGTTTTATACTTCAACAGTTCGGTTACAACCAGACTCCTAACACAATGTGCTTACTCGTAACATTTACCCCCCTAAGCATGTTGTGTTATCATTTCACAGCCGCCACTCCAATTCTCTTCCTCATCTCCAAAAAATTCTGTTTTCCAAGAGTTTTAGTCAAGATGTCAGCTAGCTGATCTTCAGTGCATACATGATCGACTTCCACCTTTCCTTCCTCCACACAGTCCCTTATGTAATGATACCTTGTATCTATATGCTTGCTTCTATCATGATGAACAGGGTTCTTGCACAAGGAAATTGCAGATTTGTTGTCGATCTTCAATAGAACCTTCTCTGGTTCTTGGTCTAGGAGATCACCAAGTAGTCGTCCAAGCCAAACTCCCTGACACGCCGCTGTCGCTGCTGCTATATATTCAGCCTCACAAGAAGAAAGAGCTACAACCTTCTGCTTCTGTGAGAGCCAACTGACCAAGTTTGGTCCAAGGAAAAATGCAACGCCGGATGTGCTCTTCCGATCGTCCACGTCTCCCGCCATGTCACTATCACTGTAACCATGGAGCTGCTCATCTTTTGCACATTTCTTCTTGACATAGCTACACCCAAAATTGAGCGTTCCTTTCACATTGCGCAATATGTGTTTTACTGCAGCCAGATGTTCAGATGTCGGGGCCTCCATAAAGCGACTCACAATGCCCACTGGATATGCCAAATCAGGCCTTGTATGTACAAGGTACCGTAAACTTCCCACGATACTACGGTACTTTGTTGAGTCAACTTCAGAAGCTTCACTTCTCTTACTCAGCTTGAGACGAACTTCCATAGGAGTTTGAGCAGAATTGCAATCTGTCATGCCACTGATCTCTAGGATCTTTCTCGCGTATGCCTCCTGACATAGTGTTATACTCCCTGGTTTTTGATGCACTTCTATGCCTAGATAGTAGCTCAATAAACCCAGGTCGGACATCTTAAATAAGTCCTTCATCTGCTGTTTGAACCTTGCCAATTCTTGCTCATCCGCTCCTGTTATCAGTAGGTCATCCACGTATACTCCAACTATTAGGCGAGATTTTTCTTCCCCCCTTTTGTACATAGCATGCTCAAATGGACTCCTCTCAAATCCGAGAGATATCAGCGTGTCATTTAATTTAATGTTCCACGCTCTCGGAGCTTGATGTAAACCATACAGAGCTTTGTGGAGTCTCAACACCTTTTCTTCACTACCCACCTTGATGAAACCTGGAGGTTGTTTTACATAAACTTCCTCCTCTAACACACCATTCAAAAATGCCGACTTGACATCCATATGATGTAGCTTCCACGCTTTCTGAGCTGCAATTGCAATTAGTAGCCGGACAGATTCCATCCTCGCAACTGGGGCAAAAACCTCATCAAAGTCCACTCCTTGCTGCTGTACAAATCCTTTCGCGACAAGGCGAGCCTTGTTCTTGATCACCGATCCCTCTGAATTTTTCTTTTCTTTAAATACCCACTTCAGACCTATAACTCGGTGTCCTTCCGGAAGATTGGTTAATGACCAAGTCTTGTTATCAATGATCGAGTCCATCTCCTCTGTCATTGCTTTCCTCCAATTTTCTTCCTGGTTTGCTTCTCCAAATGATACAGGTTCCTCTGCACCTAGAAAACAGAGCTCTGCAATTTCTTCTCTTAAACTTGCAGATGAACTTCTTCTACTTGCAACCTGACCTCTGTTGCGTCCTCTTCCCCTGGTTGCTGGTGGATTCGTGGCTTCATAAATGTCATCGATTGAGCGCAGCCAAACTGGAGTTGGCGGTCCTCGACGAGGTTCGCTTGCTGCTTCTGCATCACCTTGTTCTGTCAGATCTGTAGCCTCATGTGGATGTCCTGCCATTGCAGCATTTTCTGTTGCCATGTCAGCTGCGCTGGGGCTTTCGCTGCCGCTCTCAATTAATGATGAAGGGGTTGTTGGTGAGCCTAAATCCACAAACTCCGGAGCACCGCCTTGTACAACGGGCGTGCTCAGTACTTCCCCTTTGTCCCCATGGTCATGATTGTGCTCATCGTGACCTGCATCATGGTGATCATAAAACACCTTAAATATATCACCTGAAGAATGCGGAGCTGGTTCAGTTGCAGAATCCCAATTCCATGCTTTTGCTTCTTCAAAGACAACATCTCGAGTTACTCTTAGCATCCTTGTACGAGGGTCATATACTCGGTATGCTTTTGATCCAGGCTCATATCCAAGCAACACCATCGGTGTGCTGCGGTCTTCTAGCTTTCCAATGTGACCCCCTACTGTTTTTACATGAGCTACACATCCGAATGTGCGCAAGTGTTCCACAGTAGGTTTCCTCCCGCACCATGCTTCGTACGGAGTCTTTCTGATCACACTTTTGGTGGGCGCTCGATTGAGCAAATAGACTGCTGTGGTAACAGCCTCCCCCCAAAATCTTCCGGGCATATTTTTACTCTTTAACATGCTCCGTGCCATAGCTACAACCGTTTGGTTTCTTCTCTCTACCATGCCGTTTTGCTGCGGTGTGTAGGGAGCCGTCAAGTACCTTCTAATGCCATGTTCTTCACAATAGGCATTGAACCTCTTGGATCTTAATTCACCACCTCTATCCGTTCTGAGAGCTTTCAACTTTGCTTCAGCTTCTACTTCGGCTGCAACCTTGACCTTTTTAAGTGCTTCAAAAGCCTGATCTTTGGTCTTCAACAACACGATCCACATGAACCTGCTATAGTCATCGACAATGAGCAAAAAATATTGATTACCAGCTGGGGTAGCAGGTGTGATTGGTCCACACAAATCACCATGCATCAAGTCCATAACCTTGCTTGCTCTGAAATTTGCCTCATAGGGGAACGGGTTACGCTTCTGTTTCCCAACAAGACAGCCATCACAAAGCTGCTCGACATGCTCAATTCTTGGTAGACCGTGCACCATCTCCTTCTGCCCTAGTGTACGCAACGCTCGGAAATTCAGATGACCATAGCGTGCATGCCATCTCCAGGCATCCTCCTGCATACCAGCGAGCAAACAAACTGGGTCGGCACAATCAAGGTTCAGTATGTAGAGGCGATTCCTTGAGCGCTTCACCCGTGCGAGCAGTGTACGCTGACGGTCAAACACCAACATCATGCCATCCTCAATGACGATCTTGCAACCGCGCTCTTCGAGTTGGCCGAGACTTATAATGCTACTCTTCAGTCTCGGGATGAAATATACATCCGTCAGCACCTTGTGTTCTCCCTTTCGTGTCTCAAATAACACGGTTCCGCGACCACAAATCTGCACGGTCGAGGCATCTCCAAATTTTACAGTGCCTCCAACTGAAGTATTCAACTCAGAAAATTGATCAATATCGCCGGTCATGTGATTACTCGCTCCGGAGTCCAAGTACCAGACATTCCCACCAGCTTCAACCTTTTCCTTGTGCTGCAGATGCACTTTATCCTCTACAAGTGTCACATATTCAGTGAGCTTTCTCTGTATTTTCTCTTCCTGAACCTCTTTAGGCACGAGCATGTGCTTTGGACGTTCTTCAATCTGCTCATCTTCCATGAGCTCGCACAGCTCTACCATCAGCATCTCAGGCTGATCATCACCTCCCTTTGCTAGGAAAGGTTTTTCCTTCTTTGGTGGCTTGCGACATTCAGATTTAAAGTGTCCAAAAATTCCACAGTTATGGCACTTAATTTTCTTCCGATCAAACTTTGGTTTGGCTGGGGCCTCAACCTCTTCTTCTGATTTCTTCGGGTTAGGCCAATATTCCTTCTTGCTCCTGTCCCCTTGTTTTTCTTGTTGTTTGACAGTTCCATCCACTGCGTCTTGGTCAGGAACAAATTTTCACTTTCCTTCGGATCACCGAAGTTCAACCTGATCCTCTCATCATGGGCTTTGAATCTCCCGATGAGTTCTGCGACCGACAAGGTCTTCAGGTCCACGCACTGTGCGATTGAGGTGACAATCTGCATGTATCGTGGTGCTGCAGCACGGAGGAAGCGACGTACAATCGCGATATCTGTCAAAGTCTCTCCAAGGTCCTTGATGGAGCTGGTGATCTCAACCACCCTCATGGCAAATTTATCCACGGAATCACTTTCATCCATCTTTAGACTTTCATAATCCCTCAACAGAGATTGTAGACGAGCCTCACGAACACGGCTGTGCCCTTGGTGAAGTTCCTTGATCACCTCCCAGGCTTCTGCTGCTGTATTCTTCCCGGATACATGACGTGCTTCATCATTGGGGATGACAGAGTAGATCGCAGACATGGCCTACCGATCCTTCTTATATTCTGTACCTCCCTTCTTATATGCATCGCCTCCAGGATCGATCGCATCCCAGATTTCGTGAGCCTCCATGGCGCACTCCATCTTGATCTCCCACATAGCATAGTCCTCTCCCTCTAGCCGCGGAAAGGTCGTCGGGGGTAAGGTTTCTTTCTTCACCGCAGAACTGCCTCCCATCGCAAGCTGCTTGGTCTTGCTATCGTCGTCACCCATTGCTCTCTCGTGATCGAGGATCTAGCAAGGCTCTGATGCCAATTGTTAGAGCAAATCAATCAGCTTCCTACTGTATGTAGGCGACCTGCACAAGAACTCACGAGAGGAAAAACTACAGAAGAAGATATTCAACGATGGCTCCATCGCCCTCCTTCCTATTCTTTGCTTTATATAGGGGTTTACAATGAATTCACGTCCAACACGGCACACATACTTGCCCGACACGACGTGACCCTGATAAGCAGGTTTAAACTCTCCTATCTCCTTATTTGATCGATTCCTAGACGCACACGATACTTCCGAAACTGTTTTATACTTCAACAGTTCGGTTACAACCAGACTCCTAACACAATGTGCTTTCTCCTAACAACTAGGAGTATACACTAAAATAAATTTTGCATTTTAGGAGCGGGTGCCATGCCACCCCCACTGGATCCGCCCCTATAAGTTATTAGTAATAAACAACACCAACAGGACATGTTTCCGTACCTATAAGATAATCTCTGGCTCGTCATGCTATCACTTTTTCCAACAGTTCCCAAAAGATATGGCCTACTTCCTGTACTAAGATGCAGGTTCTCACCCTCATGCTGAACTGAAGGAAGTAGTAGTCCAGGTTACCTCTTAAAATCTACTCCTGCTTGCAAGAACAAAAAACTGATTTTCCTTCCAGAAATTTCACTTCATACATTATAGTTAGCTTTTCTAGTAAATGATTCCTTGGTGTCGTAACTCGTAATGTACATTAGCTAATAGCTAGCTACGCACTACACTATTGCAGTAACTATGTTTACTGCTTAATTTTGTCCACCGTTTGACAAAAGCTTGCACTTTCCTAATATATGGCAGGTTTGTTAGGAGAAGAATTGGGCAATAATTGTGTGACAATCCCTACAGATGATTCTGGCACCCTGTCTGTATTCGCTTCAGATCCCCCTTAAGCTAGCATATATCATCTCCCGGTGAACCTGATGGTGCAGACAGGATTAACTCTTGTGAAGATGCAACTTCACCATAGCGTTACTTTCGGAGGATTACTATCCTGCCTGACGGACCATTTCTTGTGTTTTCCTTGCTAGTGATGGTCTCTGTTGTCGTTAGGAAGGCCAATCAGGATATACGTGCAGCAAAACATGTGTAGATACATCCGTATCTAGAAAAATCAAAGACAAGTAATTCGGGGCGGAGGGAGTATTTAGGATCATGTTTGAGGTGCAGCCTCTATGCCCAAAACGACACTGCTTGTTAAGCTAGTGAATAGTAGCCTCATACATAAGTTGGTCAACTAACAGTAACGGGATGACAGACGAGACAGCAAAGCAAACAACCCAGATTTGTCTTTACCTTTATATCCCTGTGATCTTTAAAGCAGCAAGCAAAGAATCTAATGATGGATGTGGTGTGTAGAAGCAAAGAATTCACAGCTTTTGTTTTTGAGAGAGAGAGAAAGCAAAGCAAGCACAAGGAAAGCAGCTAATGTGTATGCTTATGCATGGCCCGTTTCCCATACTAGCTAGTTAAGCTTATATTCGTTTCTCGCTACGCGAGGGAGTGCAACTTTCAGTTTATTTGTGTAGCGTATCAAGGTCAAGACTTGTTCCAGTGCATCAATTAATCAAGGTAACTACATCCATCCTTTGCAATCTCCAGATTGATTAATTGCTTCTCCAAATTTATACCTTCCTTGAACAAAGCATCATGTCATAACTTCTCCAAATGATTGCGTCGGTCTCTTGTGCTTTATTAAGGAAAGGAAGGAAATTGGATCTGGAGATTTCTGTAGACTGTTCTATGGGTTAGATATTCGGAACGGAACTGCTAACACTTGAAGGATTGATTCGATTCATCATGCCTAGACCAGAGGTATGTAGTTCAGCACACATGCACTTCAATCTTCAGTGTTTAATGCTGCAGATTTCTGACTTACTTGATTCCTTTAGCTAGTGAGCTCATTGGACCAGGATCTTCATTAATTAGTAGTTTCCTTCCGTAGGAGCTTTTTCATTTTTACTTATGATGCACCTTGTAGTTTGAAATGAAAGAATTAAAGAAACAAAGATAAAGTGATGAACCTCATTTGATGTTCTTATGGTTGAACATTGCAGGAGATCAAGATCCAAGCAAAAAATATCGATGCTGCAGCAGGAGAGATAATTGGCATTATGGAGGATACAAGCAAAGGAAATGTGATCTTGGTCGAAGGTTGGCATGGGTTTGGGGCATCAGCAGCACTCAAGGCAGTAGCGCAACGTCTGAAATCATCGAAATCAAAGTTTGACAGGGTTATTCATGTGGATTGTTCGTTGTGGAAAAGCATGAGGGCCCTGCAAAAGGCAATCGCGGAGGAGCTGGAGCTTCCGCTGTCGGTGATGGCCATCTTTGATTGGTGGGACGAGGAGGATGATTTTAATTTGATAGACGAAGGCTCTCGAGGGGTGATAGCAGATATCAGCACAGAAATCTTCAGAAAGCTTGCTAACAGCAGATTTGTAGTGATATTTCACAATGGGAGTGACAAATACATTGATCTGTACGAGTGTGGTGTCCCAGTAATACCAATTTTGAATAATAGGGTGCTGTGGACCTGGCACGGGAGGTTTCGACCTAGTTTTGGCAGCACCAGAATCTGGAGAGGAGGTAAGGGAATGGGATACATGGAGCTGAATACGGATGTTGTTGTCAACTATTCTCATGATGATTGCATCCGTGATGAAGCATTACTGGAAGAGGCCAAGGAGGTTGTCACTTATTTGCGTATTCCAGAGCCTTACATGAACCATATGATTTTTGAGAAGTGCTTCCAGTACGCCTATGCACTGGGATCTCTCAGGCTCCCCGACCAGGGGAACTTGGGGTACTGGGAGTCGAACTGGCGGAGGCATGCTTCAAACTACTTGGTATGCGATGGGATTATACAAGGGCAAGGTGATACATCAGCATGGGGAGTTGCCGATGCTCTAAAGAGAAACGTGCATTTGGATTGGCTTCTGGACTCGAGAGAGTCGGCTTGTGATGACATTCGTCGTCACCTGCAGCTGCAGGGCAGACTTCATGACCGCTGGGTTTTGGTGGCACACAAGGGAGATAAGGGCCTGCTACCTGATGATATTGGCATGGTGTAGCTCGTTTGTTGATTAGCGTGGCTAACATTCAGTTCTTGCCGGATGTGGTCAGATGGTGTTATGAGGGTATTGCTTACATGTTGAATGTCGAGTATGAGGACCCGGACTTGTTTCAGGATTTTGAGGAGCTGCTACCTATGGATACCTCTGAGGGGGGAGGTGCTTCTGGGAACCGTGGAGATGACGCACCCGGTGATGGTGACAGGGGTTCCAGGCCTGTGGATTCGTCTAAGCCAGCAGAGTCTGCTCAGGGGAAAACACCGGTTTCGGCACCGTCCAACATGCTTCAGCTTGGCTCCGTAGGGGCTTTCTCTGCGCCTCCTCGTCTTTGGAGTGATCGTGTGGAGTTGGATGATCCGTCTGAGCATGTGCCACCGGTGATTTCGGAGGTCTTGAGGGCTGAGGAAACGGACAGACTTTCTGCACAGGAGGTTGTTTCTCCTCCTTCATCGCCGGTACCGCGGCTGGACATGACGACTCTTTTGGACGACTCGGCGGAGCTGGCCGGGAGTACGGTCAGGTCCTTCTCTGCTTTGCCGGTGCTCGGATCGTCGGGACTCAGGGCCAGCGCAGTAGTAACGACCACTCCGGAGGCTCGGCGGGCCTCGGATGGGTCTAGCGGGCAGGAGGCCCGCGCACCGCGCTCTCCTTCCTTGCCGGCATCAGAGGTGGCTACTGATCTTCTGGGAGGGTCGGCTGTTGGTCAAAGACCGGTGTCTTCACAGGCCAGTCCGGCCTCCCTGGCTAGGGAGGCCTCCTCACCTCTTCACGCCGCCGTTAGTGCGCCAGGGCAGGGGGTAGTCGGCTCACCGGCCCCCACTGTGTTAGGTGGGCTGGGTGGAGCCACTGCAGCTACTGCCTCCTCCTCGGTGCGCGGCGTGTGGGCTGCCCCAGAGCCAGCTGCTGGTGGGTCGCCTGTTGACGGGCTGCAGGTGGCGGCGCCGACTTCTTCTCCTGCGCTGGTGTCGGCGACCCGGGGCGTCGCTGTGGGGGGAGGGGCAGGAGGTCTCTCCCCTTGCAGGGCTTCCTGCGAGGAGGTCATCGCCTTTGGTGGTATCCCGGACCCTGTCACCCAGGGAAGGCGGATCAGCGGGAGGTTGCAGGAGCAGCCGGACGTCGATGACATTCAACTGCGGTGTGCTTTGAGGGCTGCCAAGTTGCAGGACGTCGAGACCACCACCGGTTTGTCTGTTATTAAGTCAAATTCCATTTTGCATTTCACTGATAATGAAATCATCCATAATGCAAATCAACTAGGAATTTCACTTGGTAATAATGATCTTCAAATTGCTAAATCAGTTAACGACATTCTTGATTTGGAAGCTGAGCGTGCGGTAGATATGATTCGTCACATAGCTGCAGTTAAACCAATGAATGATTCGGAGATTGATGCGCTTGGGGTTAGGGTTCTCGATGGTATGTGTGCCGATCTTGACCCTGCATGTCTCGAGGTAGAGGAAGACTCACAGCCTGAGACGTCTCTTCATGTAGATGAGCCTTTAGTGCTAGAAGTTGAGAATGAGGGCCATGTTCAGGTTGATGGTCAAGTGAAGCCTAAGCGGACATGGAAAAGAAAGGTTTATCCAGTTTCCGCAGTGCGTAGGAGTGCTAGGATCCGTACTGCCAAAAAATTTCATGATGACTTATGAGAGGCATTTTCTGGAATAGCAGAGGTCTTAGAGACTTGGCTAAAAGGAGGTTTCTAGCGGATGCTTCTCTTGAACATCATTTAGATTTTATTGCTTTGTCCGAGACTGGAAGAAGCAATTTCACTAATCAATTTCTTGCCACTTTGTCTGGGGGGGTAGATTTTGATTGGCATTGCCTCCCACCTCGGGGAAGATCCGGCGGGGTTTTACTTGGGGTTAAGTGTGAAACGTTGGAGGTTCGGAGCGTAGTTATGGGCGAGTTCGCTGTCAAGTTTCGGGTTAGATCTAAGGCAGATGGGTTTGATTGGGCTTTGGTGGCAGTTTACGGAGCTGCACAACCAGAACTCAAACCAGATTTCTTGGCAGATTTGGTGCGCATCTGTGGTAATGAACAGTTACCTCTCTTAGTGGGAGGGGATTTCAACATTATCCGAAGAAAAGAGGACAAGAATAATGCCAATTTTGACGGTCGATGGCCCTTTATGTTCAACACTATCATTGAAAGTTTGGATCTCAGAGAGATCGAGCTCTCGGGTAGGAAATTCACTTGGGCTAATTCGTTACCGGTCCCGACCTTTGAGAAACTTGACCGTGTGCTAGCTAGTGTCGAGTGGGAACAGAAGTTTCCCCTGGTAATGGTGCAGGCTTTGACTCGAGGTGTCTCGGATCATACACCGCTACTAGTCGACTCCGGAGTTCAAAATTTCGTGGGAAACAAGAACATTTTCTCGTTTGAACTTGCCTGGTTTGAAAGAAAAGGGTTCCTCGAGTTGCTAGCTAGAGAGTTGGCTATGGACTCGGAAGGTAGGACGCCTATCGACAGATGCCAATCCAAGATTCGTCATCTCCGTCGATTCCTTCGTGGCTGGGCTAAGCACACGCATGGGATTTATAAGGTGGAGAAGGACATACTTCTTCTAATCATTCAAAACTTCGAAGCTAAAGCAGAAACCTCTATCTTGGATTCCAATGAGTTGGAAACAAAGATAGATGCAGAGATGCAGCTTAAAAAGCTTCTCCGTGAGGAGGAATTGAAGTGGGCATTGCGAGCCAAGGTTCGCAAAATCATAGAAGGCGAGGATAACACTCAATTCTTTCACATGATTGCGAATGGGAAGCATCGTAAAAAAAGAATTTTCCAATTAGAACAAGATGAAGGGACGATAGTTGATCAGGATAATCTCAAAGATTATATTACCAATTATTATAAACAGTTGTTTGGTCCCCCGGTAGAGACTTTCGTGTCGTTGGATGAGTCTAGGGTTGAGGATGTGCCTCAACTTGAGACTGCCGAGAATGAGCTCTTGACTGCTCCTTTCTCGGAGAAAGAGGTGTTTGAGGCTATTACTCAAATGGAGAACAACAAGGCTCCAGGGCCGGACGGGTTTCCGGCGGAGTTTTACAAGAAGTGTTGGCATTTTATCAAGGGAGACTTGATGCCCATGTTTCACGAGTTTTTTGAGGGGCAGCTTCAATTGTTCAAGCTAAATTTTGGGACGATAACTCTTCTGCCTAAGAAGACAGAGGCTGTTCGGATTGAGCAGTTTCGACCCATTTGTCTGCTAAATGTGAGTTTCAAAATCTTCACTAAGGTGGGGACAAACAGGCTTACACAAATAGCACACACAGTAGTTCAGCCGTCCCAGACAGCTTTCATGCGGGATAGAAACATCCTGGAAGGGGTTGTTGTCTTGCATGAAACGCTCCATGAAATCCACTCCAAAAAACTTGATGGCGTAGTTTTTAAAGTGGACTTTGAAAAAGCATATGATAAAGTCAAATGGTCTTTCCTTCAACAAGCTTTGCGTATGAAAGGTTTTGATTCGGCCTGGAGAAATCAAATTGACTCTTTAACGCAAAAAGGGAGTGTCGGGATTAAGGTGAATGATGACGTGGCTCATTATTTCCAAACACACAAGGGGCTACGGCAAGGAGACCCTATGTCACCGATCCTGTTTAACATAGTGGCTGATATGCTGACTATTTTAATAGGTCGGGCAAAGGATGCAGGACAGGTAGGTGGCCTGGTTCCACATCTAGTAGACGGCGGGATATCCATTCTTCAATATGCTGATGATACTATCATATTTATGGAGCATGATATAGCGAAAGCAAGGAACATGAAGCTGCTGCTTTGTTTATTTGAACAATTGTCTGGGCTTAAAATCAACTTCCACAAGAGCGAATTGTTTTGCTTTGGAAGAGCAAATGATGACCGGACTCGTATCAACAATTGTTCGGATGTGAATTGGGTTCTTTACCATTTACGTATTTAGGTATACCCATTCATCATCGTAAGCTAACTAATATTGAGTGGAAATGTATTGAGGATCGTTTTGAAAAGAAACTGAGCTGTTGGAAAGGAAAGCTCATGTCATATGGAGGTCGATTAATTCTGATTAATTCGGTCCTTACTAGTATGCCTATGTTTCTGTTATCCTTTTTCTTGGTTCCGGTCGGAGTTAGGAAAAGGTTAGATTTCTATCGATCTCGATTCTTTTGGCAAATTGATGAGCTTAAACGGAAGTATAGACTTGCGAAGTGGGATATTATCTGCAGACCTAAGGACCAAGGTGGCCTAGGTATTGAAAATCTGGAAATCAAAAATATATGTCTCCTTAGCAAGTGGCTTTTTAAGTTGTCATCTGAGACGGAGGCCACTTGGGCACAGATTTTACGCAATAAATATCTCTTTGCTAAAATCTTGGCTCAGGTGACTGTGAGACCTTCCGACTCGCCCTTTTGGAAGGGTTTGATGAGAGTTAAACAAATCTTTTTCAACAAGACTAAATTTATTGTTGGGAATGGTACCACGACGAGGTTTTGGGAGGATACGTGGCTTGGGGAGACCCCACTAGCACTTCAATATCCTTCTTTGTATAACATAGTCCAACGTAGAGGTGCCTATGTTGCTACTGTTTTACAATCCGTTCCCCTCAATATCAACTTTAGGCGGACGCTTGTTGGAAATCGTTGGGAGGCCTGGCTCCATCTGGTTCGTCGTTTAATGGATGTCCGGTTGTCTTCTCACCCTGATCAGTTGCATTGGAAACTTACTAAGAACGGTGTGTTCTCGGTCAAATCAATGTATCAGGATGTCATTAACTCTACTGTCATCCCTACCTCCTTACATGTTTGGCAAGTTAAGGTACCCTTACGTATTAAAGTGTTTATGTGGTTTGTGCATAAACAAGTCATTCTGACTAAGGATAACCTTGCAAAACGTAATTGGGTAGGTCCGTCTCGATGTAGCTTCTGTGATCATTCTGAAAACATCAAACACCTCTTTCTCGATTGCCCGTTGGCTAAAATTCTGTGGCGGTCGGTTCATATTGCTTTTAATATTAGTCAGCCCACCTCTATTAGTATGTTATTTGGAACATGGCTAGATGGGGTGGATTCTGACATTGCAAGACACATTCGGGTTGGCGTTTGTGCACTTTTGTGGGCAATATGGAATTGCAGAAATGACTTAGTCTTTAACCGATCAACAAACATTCACTTTTTGCAGGTTATCTTCAGGACCACGGCGTTCATCCGTATGTGGTCGCTACTCACTCCGACGGAGGCCAGGGAGCGTTTGGTTACTGCGTCTACCCGATGGGAGATGGTAGCTCGGGATATTTTCAACCGGTTTGGATGGCGGTCATGTAATAGGATAGACATGTAGTGATCCTATTGTTTTGCCAGCCGGTTGTGGCTTTGGGCTTTTCTTATTTACAGATTTTGTTATAGTTTCTACTATGACCTTTCGGTACTATGATACTGGTTTATCCTTTTAATAATATGAGCCGTATGCATCTTTCTGATGCAGAGGCTGGGGCACGTCCCCTTTTCCAAAAAAAAAAAAATCCTTCTTCGTCATACCAGAGGTTGAACACTGTAGACGGCTTAGAGGCCGTAGCCTGATGACGACATTACCAGATGGCATATTCCAACATTCACACAGCAGCAAGCTGCGTGTGTTACATCTCTCTTATTGCAGATTCAGTTTTGAATCGCCTCCCTTCCTGTGTTGCAGCCAGCTAAGATTCCTCCTGCTAGATACATGCAGTAGTATCGCATGTGATAAGCATCCAATCCACAACGAAGACATGTCATGCTTCCAGAAGCTATGGGTGCTGCACCTGAGTTATACACGATGGTATCGATTACTATCAGAAGAGATGATGAACTTTATGGCTGACCTCAGGGAGTTGTATGTAGAGGGAGATTGGGGCATAAATGATTTACGTGGCAGGGGACCTTCCCTTGTCAAGGTCCACGTAGAATCATGGAACTACTTTATTAATCATGCACCATTCCCTGACCTGTCCAGCGCAAGCTTCCTCAAGACGATCATCCTTGACAATTGTTTTGAACTGGAACAAGTTGTCCCCGGCGTGCTGCCCCCATCGCTTGAGTCATTCACCTTCAAAACTAGATCTTATGGCACCAACACATCTAGCATTTCCTTCCGGGGTTGTTCTCAGTTGAAGAGTATACTACTGGTAGGAAAAATGGAGAGACTCGAGGAGCTGGACCTCTCGGGCACAATAGTGAAAACCCTTGACCTCAGGGAAGTGATAGCCCAAAACCTCAAACGTCTCATCTTGCTGGGCTGCGAGAAGCTCTGTGCAATATTATGGCCATCAGAATACATCATGACAAAGGTTTTGGAGGTACTGCACATCAACACCATACGATCTACATCACCTGGCCAAGCTAATTGGGAAGAAAAACCCAGGGATCCTATTGCAGCTATGGGGTCATCATCTATTCTTGTTGCTACTGCTACAGATCTGGGCATCAGTCCACATGCACCATTTGAAGTTAAATGGTACATCTCTGCAACGGATACAAGGATCCTTAGGTCGCTTGAACCGATTAAAAGATATATTGAGCAGAGTCATGTATATATGGAAATGGGTTCATCTCCTACAAGTGGTGCTACTGCTGGTGACAGTGAAGTTGCTCAAGGAATCCGGAGTCTGTGTCAGCCTGATAATTATTTATATGCAAGGGATGCCTTCTTTCAAAGGGACCTACAGGCTGGCGCTGATAATGAAGGTGCAATCAGCTGGATGTGGGCTTGCCCAGCTACTCCTACTCCAAGGGCTCAAGACTGGTATGTTCACATACAAGATAAGCCCGAGGTGAAGAGGGGACTACTACAGCAAAAACAGAGCAACACTGAAGGAATTAATGTTGGTGCCGTTTTTCCTGGTTTCATAGTTAACAATGCTCGCATGCTTCACGTGCATGATAGCTCATCCATCACTTGCATCACATGCCCTCAACCACAAGGTTCATGCTGGAGGTGGCTTGAATGGTGCCGAGTCGAGAGATGTCCCAAGCTGCGTACTGTCTTTTATACTCCCCAACCAAGTAAGGGTGATAGCTTCTGTTATGAGTTGGCCACATTCTGGGCATCTGAACTCCCAAAGGCATGCTACATCTGTGATTGGAATGCAATACGTATGTTTTCCTTTGCACACATAGTACTATTGCACCTGGACCATTGCCCTAGACTCATACATGTGCTTCCCTTGTCTGACTCTCTGGACACTTTGCCTCATATGGATACCCTGGAGATTGTGTGTTGTGGTGATCTAAAGGAGGTCTTCGCTCTGGATCCTAAGAAAAAGCGCCAGAGAATTATAGGATGCCCCAAGCTAAGGCGCATTCACCTGTACGAGCTCCCCAGCCTGCAGCACATCTGTGGGAGCAGAATATCCGCGCCCAACTTGGAGACCGTCAAGATCAGGGGTTGCTGGAGCCTTAGGAGCCTACCAGCCGTCAGCGGAAACAGAGAGAAGCTGCCTAGTGTGGACTGCGAGAAGGATTGGTGGGATAATCTGGAATGGGACGGGGTGGAGGCGAATCACCACCCTTCGTTCTATGATCATAACCACTCGTCACACTACAAGGCCCAGCAGCAAAGAGGCACAGTGATGGATGAGCTATCATGCACGTGAAGCATGCGAGCATTGTTAACTATGAAACCAGGAAAAACGGCACTAGCATTAATTCCTTCAGTGTTGCTCTGTTTTTGCTGTAGTAGTCCCCTCTTCACCTCCTGCTTATCTTGTATGTGAACATACCAGTCTTGAGCCCTTGGAGCAGGAGTAGCTGGGCAAGCCCACATCCAGCTGATTGCACCTTCATTATCAGCGCCAGCCTGTAGGTCCCTTTGAAAGAAGGCATCCCTTGCATATAAATAATTATCAGGCTGACACAGACTCCGGATTCCTTGAGCAACTTTACTGTCACCAGCAGTAGCACCACTTGTAGGAGATGAACCCATTTCCATATATATATGACTGTGCTCAATATATCTTTTAACCGGTTCAAGCGACCTAAGGATCCTTGTATCCCTTGTGCAGATGTAACACTTAAAGTCAAAGGACGCATATCGACGGATGCCCTGTTCTTTAGCAGTAGCAACAGGACTAGATGATGATCCCATAGCTGCAATAGGATCCCTGGGTTTTTCTTCCCAATTAGCTTGGCCAGGTGATGTAGATCGTATGGTATTGATGTGCAGTACCTCCAAAACCTTTGGCATACTGTATTTAAATGGCCATAATATGGCACAGAGCTTCTCGCAGCCCAGCAAGATGAGACGTTTGAGGTTTCGGGCCCTCACTTCCCTGAGGTCAAGGGTTTTCACTATTGTGCCCGAGAGGTCCAGCTCCTCGAGTCTCTCCATTTTTCCTACCAGTAGTATACTCTTCAACTGAGAACAACCCCGGAAGGAAATGCTAGATGTGTTGGTGCCATAAGATCTAGTTTTGAAGGTGAATGACTCAAGCGATGGGGGCAGCACGCCGGGGACAACTTGTTCCAGTTCAAAACAATTGTCAAGGATGATCGTCTTGAGGAAGCTTGCGCTGGACAGGTCAGGGAATGGTGCATGATTAATAAAGTAGTTCCATGATTCTACGTGGACCTTGACAAGGGAAGGTCCCCTGCCACGTAAATCATTTATGCCCCAATCTCCCTCTACATACAACTCCCTGAGGTCAGCCATAAAGTTCATCATCTCTTCTGATAGTAATCGATACCAGTCTGTATAGCTCAGGTGCAGCACCCATAGCTTCTGGAAGCATGACATGTCTTCGTTGTAGCTTGGATGCTTATCAGATGGGATATTTCTGCAGTTGTTCAGCTGAAGGAGTCTTATCTGGCTGCAACACAGGAAGGGAGGCGATTCAAAACTGAAGCCGCACCAAGAGAGATGTAACACGCGCAGCTTGCTGCTGTATGAATGTTGGAATATGCCATCTGGTAATGTCGTCATCTGGTAGATGTTGCTATCTGGTAAGATGAAGCAGGATGTCGCCTCAGAAAGATCCATGCCAATATTATCAGGTAGGAGGCCCTTCTTGTGTTGCACCAAAAGCAAGCGGTCATGAAGCCTGCACTGCAGGTGGCGAAGAACGTCATCATCAGTGCGGAAACGAAGCCAATCCATAGACATGTTTCTCTGTAGAGCATCGGCTACTCCCCATGCCGAACTATCGCCTTGCCCTTGTATAATCCCGTCGCACACAAAGTAGTTAAAAACATGGTCCTCCCAGTTCCCCCAACCGAACCAACTGACAGATCCCAGTGCATAGGCATACTGGAAACACTTGTCAACTATTATATGGTTCATGTAAGGCTCTGGAATACCCATATAAGCGACAATCTCCTTGGCCTCTTCCAATAGTGCTTCATCACGGATGCAGTCATCATGAGAAAAATTGACAACAACATCAGTATGCAGCTCCATCTTTGTCCGTTTACGGAAACGTATGTATTTGGATTGAAACCTCCCGTGCCAGGTCCACAACACCTTGATACTCAAAACTGATGTTACCGGAACACCACACTTATACAGGTCAATGTATTTGTCACTCCCATTGTGAAATATCACCACAAATCTACTGCTAGCAAGCTTTCTGAAGATTTCTGTTCTGATATTTGGTATCACCCCTCGAGAGCCTTCGTCTATCCCACTGAAATCATCCTCCTCGTCCCGCCGATCGAAGATGGCCATCACCGATGGTGGAAGCTCTAGCTCCTCCGCGACCGACTTTTGCAGGGCCCTCATGCTTTTCCACAGCGAGCAATCCACATGAACAACCCTGTCAAAGTTTGATTTTGATGATTTCAGGCGTTGAGCTACTGCCTTGAGTGTTGCTGATGCCCCAAATCCATGCCAACCACGGACGAAGATCACATTTCCTTTGCTTGTATCCTCCAAAACGTCCAGTATCTCTCCTGCGGCAGCATTGATATTTTTTACTTGAATATTGATCTCCTGCGATGTTCAATAAAATAAATAAAGATATCAAAATGTGGTTTTATCACTTTAGTCTTGTTTCTTTACTTCTTTCATTTCAAACTAGAAGGCGCAGCATGACTAAAAATGGAAAGGTTCCTACGAATGAATACCAACCACACATTTTAATGAAGCTCTAGCTCACTGCTCAGTAGCTAGCTAATAAACCAAGTTGCAAATTTGCATCATTAATCACTGAAGTTCTAGGTGTGTGATGGACTACCTTTGGTTTAGACATGATGAATCAAATCAAAATCAATCCTTCGAACGTCAGCAGCTCCGTTTCGAATCTCTAGCCCATAGATCAGTCTACAGCGTTCTCAGGATCCAATTTCCTTCCATTCCTAAATAAAGCACAAGAGATGGACGCCATCATTTGGAGAAGTTATAAAATGATGCTTTGTTGAAAGGAAGGTGTAAATTTCGAGAAGCAATTAATCAATCTGAAGATATGCTAATATATACAGAGGATTGATGTAATTACCCTGGTTAATTGCGGCACTGGCACAACCTTTTACAACCTTTTATATACAGAGGATTGATATGCTACACGTAGTGAGGAATGGATATAAGCTTAGCTAGCTAGTATGGGAAATGGCCCATGCATACCCATACACATTAGCTGCTTTCCTTGTGGTTGCTTTGCTTTTCTCTTTGCTTTCCCTCTCAAAAGCAAAAGCTGTGAATTCTTTGCTTCTGCACATCAGGACCCATCATCAGGTTCTTCGCTTGCTGCATTTAGTGGTCACAGGGATATAAAGGAAAAGATAAATCTGCGTAGTTTGCTTTGTTGTCTGTCATGTCATCCCGTTAGTTGACCAACTTATGTATGAGGCTACCATTCCCTTGTAAAGGTCATGAATAATAATAAATCTCGCATGAGAAAGAGTATTAAAGTAGTTCAAGTTATATATACTTGTATCATTATTTCATATAGCCATACGAGTGGATTTCATTTTCGACCACATAATCTTACCACAGTCAAATTGACGTGTGGACGCCTAGTACAAGACTTGAAAAAAAAGGCATGCTTCAGCATGCCGGTAAAATCTAACAGCAGTCCCTTGCTGCAATTATCAGCATTATCCTGTTAATTGCTGCAGTTAACAGCATGCCGGTAAAATCTAGAGAAAAGTATACTTTTCGTCCCTCAACTCTCGGCGAAGTCTAAATTTAGTCCCTCAACTTCAAAACCAGACAAGTTGCATCCTAAACTTTTAAAACCGGACAAATTTGGTCCTTCGAATCATCCAAAGCAGTATTTGGCGATGATGTGGCCTGGTTTTGATTTAATTGGATTGGGTTAGCAAAGGGGCCCACGGTTCAGTGACTATCTAACAGAGGGTTAGGACTTGCCCTAATCCTACCTAATGCTACGGGGCTGGGTCTAGACTAATCTTGTTGTGTCAGTCTCGCCAGATTTAGCCGCCTGTGACTAAAAGCTGCAGCGGAGACACACTGGGAGGCCACGGGAGTAGGTGAGGAGGGTCTGGGAGGCTGCCCCTTGCTCTCCCATGGCTAAGTGAGGCTACGCCCGACCATATGGTCGCCAGAGCGACGGCGGCGAGCTCGTGTCATGCGTTGGAGCAGCACGGCGGCGCTGTGCGGTGAGGTAGCTATTGAGCTTGGGGAGGTGCACAAGGAGAGATGAAAGGACCGGGGAGGTAGCTACTGAGCTATGGGAATGGCATGGAGAGGATAAGAAATCATCCTACTAGGTTCTCAAGACAGGATAAAAGAAATTGTCCGTCAGACAGGATACTTATCCTCAGAAAGTAACATTATCCTAGAAGAGTTATTAATCGTGTTTGCACCATCAGGTTCACAAGAACATGATAGTTGCTAACTTGAGAGGATCTGAAGCAGTAATTGCTAGTTGGAATCAAGTCCAAGCCAATTCCAATTCCTGTTTGGATGTGGAGTGTTTGTTAAGTAAATTTGTACATATTCGCGAAGTCATAATAATCACAACCCGATTATGAGCTTTCCTACTATACCTAGCTGTTCAGAGAAGTTGGTAACTCATTTTCATGATATTCATACATAATATTGGTTATAAATGTTTTGGGCTCCCATTTTATTTCGCAACACATTGCCTGCCTGAAGGTTTTTTTTTACAAATTTTGTTTTGATGCTAAAGCTATTCAGGAAATTTAGCTGACGTGCTGAGTTGTGTTTCAGGCAGATGTGCGTTGTATGATCTCTGATGTCTCCCACTAGAAGAGAAGGAAGATAAAGAAAGAAAAGGCATACAAAGGTGTGAAGCAATTGAAAGCCAGTCTTAATATAGGGAACGTATTCCCCTGGCGCTTTCATCACATGGCGGCATTCTTTATTCCTTCCTTGAGTTCCCGGCCTGATGTGATCATGTGAAGGGCAACGTTGAAGCTGAGCGGTGCGGTGGCGACTGGTGAGCTCATCACTGTACCTTCCTGTGGGCGCTGCTTCTGCACGCTAGCATCAATTCAAGTAATTCCTGGAGGGAAATTAATTTAAGAGATTGCCTGCCCATGCTACAATTCCTTACTGAAAATGACTAGAGTACCTTCAGGCCTGATGGCGACCTCCCTCGTCCTTGATGAATGTATCCGGCGTCACTCTACATGCTGCTGATGACGAGCCATCAAGTACGAGCGAGTGTGCATGTATTGATTTCATACAACAGATTGAGCAAGTTACTATGAGCTAATACTAATTAATCCCTCTGTCCCAAAATAAGTGTCTGGGACAGAGGGAGACTTTGTACTAAATAAGCGAGACTTATTTTGGGCCGGAGGGAGTAGGTATTAGCTCTGTCTCGACACTACATCAATTTATCACTGTATTGATTTTATTTTGCAGCATCCTTTAGTTTTTGTTTTCATATTGTGTTCTGCACACATACACCCGTGCCAGTTCATGTATTGAGATGGATTAAAAGCTTTGAGAATGATAGAGAAATAAATGAAGAGCACCATGCGTGTGCATGCTGCTTACATGCATGTTCTTCCTGTGTAATGTCGTGGTGTGTGATTTGTATGCTATGGCCTGCTTACTGTAACAATAATCAAACTATCACTCGCACTTCTGCATAAGGTCCCTTGTGCGGCATATGAATCCGTCGCATGATTTAGGTCCCTTATCAGGCAGATGCTTGCAGTTTTATGTTGCGTTGGTTCTCCTGTAAATTTGCCATGATCATTCAAACTAGCTCTATTTGCACACAGATACACAGTTTGATCATTGCAAACTCATTCATTTCTAAAGTAGTAACACATAGCAAAAAAGATTGTACGCAATCTATCTACATTTATGAAAAAAATCATCCGGACACCTGCCTCCCATACTGCACACTATTTGCAATCTACCTTTATTTGTGATTTAGTTATGAAAAAATCATCCGGACACCTGCCTCCCATACTACATATTATTTACATATACTAGCGCATCTTTTCCATCAACATTGAAATCTTGGCCATTTAATTCTCAATAAGATCCGTCACAAAAAAGATCTTGATAAGATGATTTGTGCTGAGTACCACCATTCGACACTATCCAATGTATCTATTTATCTTTATTTATGAAAGAAGATTCGTCCGGCTACCTACCTCCCTTGCCGCCCATTATAAGAGATATGATACATATCCGTAGCTCTGTGGATGCCATATATACTTCCTCTTCCCATGCCACTAGTTAAGTGGTCCGCTAACATACAACACTCCTCGCCCAAGCAACATGTTACATCTCCTCCTCGTGTTATTGCCTTATCGATTGCTCTATTGTATGCATGGGAGGCGTCGGGATGTCCCCAATGATCTATCGCGTCCTCGCTCCTGTTGGCTACAAGTCCACAACTGGATCCTGGCAGCTGACATACAGAGCTGGTGAAACTAGTCGTACACGCACATCCGCCATCTACAACCGAGCTCTCTTGAACGACCGAGTCATGTGTCGTCATTGTCTGGTCCTTGGCGTGCTCGTACTGCCTTGCCAGCCATCATCGACAGTGCAGCTCCGTCTGCCTACATGGACGGTTGTGTGGAAGGAGCAGACCCGCATCTTCAAGGAACAGCTACATCTTCAGTGTGGTTGCAGGACGAAATCGAACGTACCCTCTTGCTTTTGTGTGTTTTCGGTATAGATGGCCCAAAAGAGGTGAAAATATAAGTCTTTCTAGAGATTCTACTATCGACTACATACCCAGTAAAATGAGTGAATCTACACTTTAAAATATGTCTATATACATCCGTATGTAGTCCATAGTAGAATGTCTAAAAAGACTTATATTTAGGAAGGGAGGGAGTAGTAGCTAGTATACAACAAGTCAATAAATACATACATAGTGTTTTTGGTGCTTTTAACATTCTCTATTGTCACTTGTATCCTAGTGTTGACGGAACAAGTTATACTATCCTGGCTGCAGTGCAGCAACAAGTTTTATCAGACTGCAGCCAAAAGTTTTATCAAACTTGGAACAAGAGGGGGTGCTCCGCCAAACCCCAAAAGCAAAGGGAAGCATGTACACGGTATAAACATGACAGAAATCTCAAGCGAAGGTATTAAAAAAAATGTCACAGCTGCACATCCTAGCTGCAATAATTTGAATGTGGTGTTTTGCTTCTTGTGTCTTAACATGAGACCATGAGTGTCCAGGAGAACGCTACATCTACTACATGTAATGCACTAACAACGAAGGTATTAACTGAATATGTCGTAGGATTTTCTGCCAAATTTAAGAGCGGGTTGCAGGAAACTTTTGACACCTTCTTCGCATTCCAATGTCTCCTAGCACTGAGCATCATCAAACCGTAGCCAACTGTCCAGCTGGAAAGGAAGACTCTTTGATTGCTGTGTCCCAACAAACCGTAGCTCCTTCAGCTTTAGTGGCAAACTGTCCAGCTGGAAAGGAAGCCTCTCCAATTTTGGACAATTGTCAATCACAAGTCGCTCTAGGGATGGGAATTCCATACCCTTGTCCCCAATAGTTTCCAACGAGTAGTTACGAGTAAGACTGAGACTCTTGAGGCAACGAAATGTTTTTGTCTTGTCCTGTCCATTGCACAATTTGTCACCATGGCACCTCATAAATGCTTGCACTATACCAGAACAGGAAACTATATGAAGTTGTTCAAGGCGAGGCAAATACATAACCCAAGAGAGGTGCAATAGCCGTCTGCAGTAAAACAATTCCAAATGAATGAGCCTTGGGAATATAAATGCTGGAGTTGCTCCCATCCACTTCATCTCTCTCAAGGATCTCATCATAGTTAAGCTGAGGTTGTTGAGAGCACCAAAACAGTTGTTTGGTTGTTCCGTATCATGTCTTACTGTTATTTCTCGAGTGTCAATTTCTTCACTGATATCCAGTTCATACAAGGTCCTTTGTGCAAAGTCGGTTGATAAAATATCATTGAATGTACCTACGTCCAGCAGAGCCAAATATCTAACAGGGAGGTTCGCTTCTCCTAGTGACTCAAGCTGAGCAGAACCTTCGACCACAATACCAAGCGCTTTCAACTGAGGTAGGGTGCCCAACTCTCGGAATATTGACTCAGGTAGGGATAGGGTAGATTCTCTTAAGAAACTCCTCAAGTCTGTTACCTGCAATGCTTTAAGGCTAGACACGACACCAGCTGGTATTCTCACGTAACCACCAGCAGACCATAGGTACAAGAACTTGAGGTTGATGAGCTTTCCAAAGGAGCGAGGCACTTCAGTTGCCCCAAATTCATTTCGTGACAAATCAAGGTATTCCAGCTTTACCAAGGAACATAATTCTTCCGGTATCCTCTTGACGTTGTTTCCGCTCAAATCCAGATATGTCGGTGAACTGCAATTCTTAATTGCTTCAACAATTATGCTTTCATCCAATTTGTTGTTCCGAAGGCACAAGATCCTCAGTTTTATGGGATCAAGATTGAACCTAATAGGAATCCTGTTGAACATCAAGGAGATGCACTCAGCTTTGTTCGAAAGGATAATAACTTTTTTTGTCTCTGCCACCTGGTGCAGCCACAATCCATTTGTCATTGTTCTCACCAAAGTCATAAGATATCCATAAAGCCATATCACGAATCACATCATGCACTTTAACATATCCATTATATTCGCAGCCCTCTAGCATACAGCCGTAAGGTCAGCTATCAAACTATATGATTTTTGGAAGGAAGATTCTATATCCTGCTCATTCACTAGACCTAAGCCCATCCAACATTGAGCAAGGTCAACTTTGCGAATCATCGCATCCTCTGGCCACAATGCACAAGTCAAAAAACAACATCTCAAGGTGTCGTTTCTTAAATTGTCATAACTAAACTTCAGCTGCCTAAAAACATTAGTTTCCATACCAAGTTCTATTGGGTCTTTGTCGTCAGCGCATCATGATTGCTGCATATATTGGATGGCAGTTTCCCATTGATACTCATCTTTCCAATACATTGCCTTTCCAATAGTTATCAAAGCTAATGGCAAGCCTTTCAGTTCCCTCATAAGTTCTCTAGCAAGAGCTTCAATATGGGGACTAGAAAGAGTTTCTTCACCAATATTTTCTTCAAATAGCTGCCATGCCTCATGCTCCTGCATATATGCGACTTTTAACTCTTTCTTGACCTTCATTTGGCCACAAACTTTTCTTAATCTTGTTGTTAGCACCTGGACCCCATATTCCAATCATTCCAACTGTGGGTTCATCCTTAATGAAGTGGAGAGCCTCTTGAAGGTTACGGTTCTCAGCTGACATAGATGGACCAGGCATCTCTTGGACAGGAGGTGGCATTGACTCAATTGCAACAGTACTGGGGCAACTACTGAGACATTCTTGAACCTCGCGAAGCTTCTCACATGCCAGGATAGTAACATCCTTCTTCAACTTACAGTCCACCGAGATTACATGCATAACATCAATGATTTTGGCCACTTTTTCCAGCCATCTGTCGACCTCATTTGTTGATTTCTTGCCTTCTCGCTCAGCATTCTTAATCTTCTGACATACATCATTTTTTTTCGCAATCAAGTCTTTGGTGGAATCCTCGAGACTTCCCACAATTCTTTCCTCCTTCAGGTTTAAAAATAACATGCATGTATTAGTACTCATTAAGGGACAGAAGATGCTTACAAACACATTAAGATCGGTCGCAATTGATCACCTCGGGAACTTCCTCAACTAGCATGTTGGTGCCTTCTCTACTCTTGCAGTTCTCTTTGGGCTTCGTAGGCACATATACAATCATCAAATCCACCTCATCAACCACTTTGCCGGCCTCTTCATGGAATATTTTTTCAGTGATATCCTCATCTCTAAGACCCTCGGGCACTTTCGTGCTCTGGAAGATGATCTTGTCAGCATTCTGGGTAACTTGCGGTGCCCTCTGCTGTGGTTGCAATGTTATCTGAACAAGATACTCGTTGCATCCTGGTGTCACAATGCCTTTGTCTGGCCATATGGTGTACTGCTGGCTTGGTCTTTCAATTTTGAAGGCAAAAGAGGCCTTTGTCTTGTTGGATAGCTTAACTGACCATGACATCTCCTCGTTAAGCTTAAGCTCGAGCGGCTCAATACGAAGCATGTCATCGTCCAGATAGGCGCTTTCCTGCGAGAAAAGAGAGAGATGCGTAATCGGAAATTACACTTTTTTTGGAAAATATGTATAATTTAGGCTACTAGGACAGTTGTCAGACGCAAATTTGGGATTATGCTAACCTAGCAGGGTTAGGATTAGCTAACCAATGTATTTTAATCTAGAACAAAATTAACACAGCCTGAGAGTTGAATAGTTGACTATCCCACACTTCATTAGCTCTCTGATCTCAATAACACTGTTATCTCCTTTGATTTCAAATGATGCATTCCTTTCCATAGTTTTGATTACAAGGTATCTTAAACTAGCTATAGCTTACCTGGCCAGTGTGCCCATCCATACTTTCAGATTCACCCAGAATGTTTATTATCTCCAATATGGAAGGTCTATGTCCTGATTCTTGTTGCCTGCAGCGTACCGATATTTCAATGCATCTAGTTACTTGCCGGTATTCTAGTAAGGTCGGTGGTTTATTCCACCTGTGTCTCCACCTTCGAAGTACCTACATTTAACAAAAGGCTAATTATTTATGATAATCCCAGAATCTTACAGTACCATTTTCTAGTTCAAGGCCAGACATTAGACGCATAGTGTGTGTTCGCCACAGCGCCTTAAACTAATCCATCCATCCACACACGTGTGATATGTATGAAAAAAAAAGATGTTGTTTAAAGTAGATATATGCCATTCAGTACTATACTATGCAAATTAAAGCATGAACAAAAGATGCAGGCAAAACATTCTTGCTGTTCTAAAAAGTGAGAGATATCACTTAAATTATTTTTGTGAGGGACGCTCTTACACCCCGTTACCAATTCTGTGATTATGACACCCAAACTGTATATGTCACACTTGAATGAAGTTTTGCCATCTTTCTCGTATTCTGGAGCGAGATATCCTCTGCAATAAAATACAATAGTGTGATGCATTATGACACAAAGTAAATGTGGGGCTGTAATGATAGAAACTGTAAATAATGGTCCTTGTAGCTTACGGTGTTCCAAAACGTTGACCCGTAGTATGCGACATTTCATTTGATCTTGACAACCCAAAATCAGTAATTTTTGGAACCATATGATCATCAAGTAATATATTTGGTGGTTTAAGATCCATATGAATAAAAAAAATTCCTCGTGAAGATAACACAGACCCTTGCAAATTCCAGAGATTATTGCATAACGTGGTTCCCATTCAAGTCCCCTTAATTCATCTGTAGAATAATAAATACACAAAAAGGTAAGAAGTTATGTTAAACTTCATACTGAGCAACGATGGAACATTTTAGATGCAAGTCTGTCACTAAGGTTGCTCTGGACTTGAAAACTGAGCACTAGTCCAGGCAGTAAGGTAAAGAAGTAATAAAGAAGAGCTGCATCAATTGCAATAAGACCTTACCAGTAATATGCTTATCAAGACTTCCATTGCGGATGTACTCAAAACAGAGCAATCTTTCTCTTACGCTTACAAGGTTAATTTCTCCCGCCTCTTTTCTCGATGTATGATGTGTATTAGAACAGAAGCCAAGAAACCGGACTACATTTTGATAGTTGGTGTTCATCAGGCTATTAAACTCACGGCGAAATGACACGTCATCAATTGTGATTTGGTTGACTTCAATCCTCTTGACAGCAACAATAATCCCATTTTGGAGTTCACCCTATTAGTCAGCATTTAAATGATGGTCAGCTTACAATACCAAAACAGCAGGTGAGTTTCCTGCTGTAATTTTAACAATAAATGCAAGTTCTTAATATTAAAGGATACGGAACAAAATAAGATGAATAGGTGGTACTTTTTTTTTATCGAACTAGCGACATTATACTGAACTTCATATCTTTATGTATGTTCTCAATGGTGAACTGTACCTTGTAAACCGCTCCAAATCCACCCTGACCAATTTTTCTGTCGTCGGAGAAATCGTTCGTGATGCTTTGTAAGAGTGCTAATGGCAGATCCTTGGGTTCCTCTTCTCCATTGAGTATACGCTCCAGCAGGGTTTCGTCCCCCATTCAGAACTAGCTACACGGTGTTATTCAGAACTAAAGCATGAAAACAAATTAGTTTACTTGAGGCAAAGAGGCCTGCAGAAATTGGTACCTGCTAGAGATTTAGTCCAATACTGCATCTGTACTTAGTGGTCTAGTAGGAAGCACGAAGTGGAACTGCTCCAATCGATGCCTGCACAAGCAAAAACACACCTCTTACGGTTAGTGTTGCAAAAAGGGGGATACAACAGAAGCAGAAGCTGAAGCTGAAGCTCAAGGAGATCGCCGCGTTGAGCGCCAATGAAAGGAAGAGGAAGGGACAACGTTAGCAGCTAGGCGAAACGACGACAGGTAGCCGTTGTTTTCCTCTCGCCCCAACATGTGCGCTGCTTGGCGACGGCTGGCTGACTCTAGAAGCACAAGGAGGTTGGCGGCAAGGAGGAAGAAGGAGAGGCGACATGAACAGCTAGCCGCCTCCGATTACTCCCTGTGAAGTGTGAAATCGACATCAATCAAAGCGAAGCATTCATCAGTTCCTCCCCGAGATTAATAACTAGCAACAACATGAAACAGGGGAGGTGGTACCCCAGGCTTTGTGTAAGGAATGGAATGGATGCCTGCTCAACCAGGTGTACCAAAGTTGATGATCCTCTTATCCATCCTACAGACCCAGCACTCAAATGCACAACCAACACTAGTAACCACTAAACGCACGCGTCGTTCAGAATCAGAGCGGTGATACTAGCAGCCGCACAGAGCGAATACGCCCAACATTGAAAATTGGAAACATGAGATGTCGCAAACAGCTGCACGCCAAATCCATCATCTTCTTCCACGTCTCCAATCTCCAAATCACCGCGGACTAGCCGTCAACAAAAGCAACGCACCCATCCATTGCTCCCCAAGACTGATTACCGACAGAGAGAAAAAAAAAGAAAAAACAGGGGAGAGGAGGGCGCCCCCGGCTCGCGGACCGAGCGGGCCCCCGCGTACCAGTGGGGACGCAGCCGCGATCAGATTGACCTAGAGTTGTACAGAAAGAATCGTACTGTACTTGTGATCTAGAGTTGTGCAGAAAGATTCTGTTTTGTGCTTGGGAGGACTAGGATAGCAAAGATCTAGTACTTATCTATTAGTACAAATCGGATAGCAAAAGGAAAATGATGCAACAAATCGGAGGTTTGTAACTGTTACCAGGTGAGAACAAGTTGAAGAAACTGAAGGTGCTGATGCTGTTTGGGCCGTGCAGTGGAGAAGGAAGGAAGCTCGGACGCCGGCGGCGCGTTCGCCGCGAGGAGAAGGACGGAAGCGAGGAGAAGGACGCCGGATGGATCTGGCGTAAACAAAACAAGGGGGCCGTCGCCGGGTCGTCGGCCTTCGGCCTTGTCTCTCTGTCTCACTGTTCCGTGGACCCAGCTCCACGTCGCCTCCAAGGATGTGTGTCCCCTCCCTCGTGGCACTAACATGAATGAAGCCAATCAATAAGGAAACACCACTAACTATATGCTTATAAATACAAATGTCACGTCTGATAATTGTTACTCAGTGGAGGAGAGAAAGTGTTTTCTTTTTCCTTCTTAATTAAAATGCAAAGTCTTTTTCATGCGCGCACATCGATGCATCGATGGTTCTCATGGGCTGCTCCCCTCCATCCAACAGATTCAGCTCGCGGTCGGCGATTCACCTCTGACGCGTTCGGTAGGCTGCATTCCCCTCAACCAGGCCCGCGCGGGATGAAATCGGTCTGTTTGGTTGTCTGCGTTTACTGTTGGGCCTGCATAGCACCAACTTAGATGGATGGGTCAGATCCTGTTGAGCATACCTTGGTTTAGTCCAGCAGTGAGTGTTCTGTGATGTAGACATAATGCTTTCACTCAAAGAAACATAGAGACAAAAATTCACTGTAGGTCCTATAACTTGCGCCCATGGTCACTTTAGTCCCTGTGGTTCAAAATACCCAAAATACCATCCCTCAACTTGCTCTAGGGGTTCACAAATAGTCCATTATACGATTTCTTGTACGTATGCGCTGATCTGGCCTCAGTCAACCCGTGGCACCTGTGCGCTGACTGCCATGTCTTTAGTCCGCCTGAATACGAAGGGTAGCAGTTTTTTTGCAAAAACGCCAGTGATTAAAAGAGCCGCTCCGACCCCTGGTCGGACCGGTTCCCCCGCTCGCTCTCTTTTCCCCTGTTCGTCGTCGCAGCCCAGGTGGTTATGTCAAGGTCGCCGGCGTGGGCGCGTGTGGCGACGGCGCCATGAGCTCGTCGTGGGACGCTGAGCCGCCGCCGTCCGCGCCGTTTGGGAGGGGCCTGCCTGACGTCCCTCTCGCACCCACGCAGCGTCAGGACCATGCCTCGCCGCCCCTCTACAGTACGTCACCATCATCGACACCTTCTCTGATCGATCTGTCGATTTTAGCTTTGGGAAAGAGTGCGTGTTCGATTCGATTCGATTACGCACATGTGTTAGGGTTTGGGCTATTTCTTTCCCCTTTGTCACAGATGGCGTATGCGTGTAGGGTTTTAGAAGTGGATTGTGAACTTAGTGTCAGAGAAAAATTAGGGTTTACTGTGGGCTTTGGATGGGGTGTTTGCAATTGAATTAGTGTTTACATAGCAAAATTAGGGTTTGATGTTGTGCTGGATATCTTAGGGAAAGACCACACCCTGTTAAGTTGGCCAAAAATGTTTGCTTTATATGGCCTTGTTGTTGATCATATGGCATTTTGTTTATGAGATGACTGTTTGCTTGTCAGATCCGCCCAAAAAACATGCTTTTGACGTGAAAGATCATATATTTGTTTAGTGGAGGCCATGAATCCGTGCTTTTGTTCTGAAAATGTCTGAATTTTGTAATTTCTGAACCTGTCTGAAATATCTATTTCTGAACATTGCCACTTTGCTTGGTTTGGTGCAGTTACATTGTGTCTATTTCCTTACTCAGATGCTCTCAAATATCATGCTTGGTTTGGTGCAGTGTCTGCATGTCTTAATTTATCAGAAATGGCTGAATTTACTACTGTCTATGTCTGTTATAACTGTCTGAACATGTCTGTTTTTCTGGTCTGAACATTGTCACTTTGATTAATTTGCAGGACCCCTAAGCAACCACTTCTCCGTTGAGGTCATATATGGTGGCTATTTCCTTTGTGTAGGCAAGCATAGGGATTACCATAAAGGCCACTCCATTTGGTATGACTACTGTGACATAGATAATTGGACACCTACTGTTGTTGCTAGTCTAGTGGAGGAAATTGGGTATGAGTTTGAGGGCACACTACTAGGGAAAAGCCTAGTAGTAGCGCGGGTTGAATAGCTAGTAGTAGCGCGCTACTACTACGACGCTACAGCTAACTTGTAGTAGTAGCGTGGGTGCGCCCGCGCTACTACTATGTCTG
>NC_057810.1:33930838-33977078 GCF_018294505.1 Triticum aestivum
CGCTACTACTATCAACTTAGTAGTAGCGTGGGTTTATAACCCTCTCTACTACTATGGCATGTCCCGGGGGGCACGGTAGAGACCGCTTAGTAGTAGCGAGGGTTAAAAACCCGCGCTACTACTATCAACTTAGTAGTAGCGAGGGGTAAAAACCCGCGCTACTAGTAAGTAGCAGTAGTGAGGGGTATAAACCCGCGCTACTAGTAAGTATCTGTGTATAAGCTTTTCCCTAGTAGTGCCAGGATCAGGGCTTACTGATGTGTTTCGGGTTGACGGTGGAATTTGAATGAATGCCCGGTATGCGGTGCATTGCGGTATAAGATCAGACGAGATGACCCTGGTGATGTTGAGGGTGAGCGCCCCAGGAAGAGGGTTCCTGCCAAGGTGATGTGATATGCTCTTATAATACCACGATTGAAACGTCTATTAAAAAAAGAGCATGTCAAGTTGTTGCGATGGCACACAGAAGATCGTAAGAAAGACGGGATGTTGAGAGTACCCGTTGATGGCTCGAAGTGGAGAAAAATCGAGAGAAAGTGGCCTGACTTTGCAGGTAACGCAAGGAACTTATGGTTTGGTTTAAGTGCAGATGACATTAATCCTTCTGGGGAGCAGAGCAGCAACCATAGCACCTGTCCCATGACTCTATGTATCTATAACCTTCCTCCTTGGTTGTGCATGAAGCGGAAGTTCATTATGATGCCAGTGCTAATCCAAGACCCTAAGCAACCCGGCAACGACATTGATGTGTGTACCTAAGGCCATTATTTGAAAAACTTTTACAGTTGTGGGATAAAAAAGGTGTACGTGTGTGGGATGGGCATAAACAGCAGGAATTTGACCTACGAGCGTTGCTGCTTGTAACCATCAATCATTGACCTGCTCTTAGTAACCTTTCAGGACAGAGAAACAAGGGATACAACGCATGCACACACTGTTTACATGAGACTGAAAGTATATATTTGGACAAATACAAGAAGAATGTGTACCTGGGACATCGTCGGTTTTTTCCGAGCAAGCATGCCTTAAGAAAGAAAGGCAGGCATTCAAAGATGAGGCGGATCACCGGAAGAAGCATGTCCTACAAGGCGCAGCATGACTAAAATTGGAAAAGTTCCTAGGAATGAATACTACTAATGAAGTTCTAGCTCACTACTCAGTAGCTAGCTAATGAAACCAAGTTACAAATCTGCATCATTAATCATTGAAGTTCGAGGTGTGTGATGGACTACCTCCGGTGCAGGCATGATGAATCAAATCAATCCTTCAAACCTCAGCAGCTCCATTTGGAATCTCTAACCCATAGATCAGTCTACAGCATTCTCGGGATCCAATTTCCTTCCTTTCCTAAATAAAGCACAAGAGATGGACGGCATCATTTGGAGAAGTTATAACATGATGCTTTGTTCAAAGGAAGGTGTAAATTTCGAGAAGCAATTAATCAATCTGAAGATATGCTAATATATACAGACAGGCCCGGCCGTGAGGGGGGGCAGGGGGGGCGGCCGCCCCGGGCCCCCAAAGTTCAGGGGGCCCTCCCCAAGTGTGCAGTCAGGTTAGTACTAAGGAAACTATGGGCCGTGGCCCAGGGAAGTAACCAAGCGTGGGACGCAGTCAAGCGCAAACATAGCGATTTTTCCTATTCCTTTATGAATCAATCCCAGATCCTACGCCGTTCCTTTTTGCGATAATAAACATGGCAACATCGTCATGTTCCTTTTCTCGAATATCATTCGTAATTCTGATCGCCAGTTCGCCGTCTCGCCGATGCCGATTTCTGTTCCCAGGGCCGCTTCTGTACGGGAAGCCGCTTTGCTCTCCCACCTCGAGCACTGAACATGCAGACACACACATCGCCGATTCGCCGAGTGCTGCAGCCAGAGGCGAGTCCACATCGCGTCATCGGCTCATCGCTGAAGGCCCTACAACCAAAGCCGAATGGATCCATCCAAGGTAGTACTCCCCAATCTCTACTCCATATATGTTTAGTACTTACTATTATGTAATTTTATCCTCATATATGATGCATAGCTGGATCCATCCAAGGTAGTACTCCCCAACCTTTGCTTCCATTATTTATTTATTTCCAACACAGTGAAAAAAGATAGTGTGTGGATGACTTGATACATTCAGATATGCGCTCTTGATAAAATTTCAAGAGTAATACTGGTGCTTGATTGAACTTAGATGGTGAATTACGATAGTTGTTGACTTGTTGTGGAGGAAGAGAAACAAATTGATGGGGATGCTGAACGAGAACAAGAGGAAATGTTGACATCAATACCGGTGATAAAAATGTAAGTTTTGTCCTGGGATTACAGTTATTTCAACAAGTGCACATACACAATCTGCTAGTGTAGAAGAACATCCAGTTTTGCCTTTTTTTAAGTAAAGATTATGAAACTTGCTTTCTCAGATAGTGCAATGTATGCTATTTTGATTTTCGAGCACGTGAGAGAATTCAATTTTTATCCTAGTACCTCTATAGTCCATAGCTTAATTTTCATCTTATTTACAGTGCATGTAACTATCGCATCCGTTGAAAGAAAGCTTTTCAAAGTTAAAATTATTGAAGGACTATTTGAGATCAACAATGACTCAAGAGAGTTTAAATGGCTTGCCAAGATTATGCAGCAACACGAATTTACTGAAAGAGATTGACGCCGACCCCTTCATAAGTGACTTTGCATTGAGAAATGATAGAAGTTTTAAAAGGTAACATGTATAATTATTTTATATGTATATTGTTTTGCATGCATTTAAGCGTTTATTGGTAACATTTCATATACACACATAGTCATTATTATTACAATATTTACAATATTGGTTATACTAAGGGCCCCGAGTTTTGGTTTCGCCCCGGCCCCCCAAAATCTCAGGACCGGCCCTGTATACAGAGGATTGATGTAGTTACCTTGGTTAATTGCTGCGGTGGCACAAGCCTTCATACGCCACAGAAGCAAACTGAAAGTTGCACGCCCTCGCATATCGAGGAATGGATACAAGGTTAGCTAGATAGTATGGGAAACATCGGCCCATGCCTATGCATATACATTACCTGCTTTCCATGCGTATGCTTTGCTTTTTCTCTTTGCTTTCCCTCTCAAAAGCTAAAGCTGTGAATTCTTTGCTTCTGCACATCAGGACCCATCATCAGGTTCTTTGCTTGCTGCAGTCAGTGGTCACAGGGATATAAAGGAAAAGATAAATCTGCGTAGTTTGCTTTGTTGTCTGTCATGTCATCCCGTTAGTTGACCAACTTATGTATGAGGCTACCATTCCGCATGAGAAAGAGTATTAAAGTAGTTCAAGCTCGATATACTTGTATTTATCATTATTTCGTATAGCCATACGAGTGGATTTCATTTTCGATGACAAAATCTTACCACAGTCAAATTGGCGTGTGGACGCCTAGTACAAGACCTGAAAAAAAGGCATGCTTCAGCATGCCGGTAAAATCTAACGGCAGTCCCTCACTGCAGTTAACACTTAACAGCATGCCGGTAAAATCTGACGGCATTATCCTGATTGGCCTTCCTAACGACAACACCACTGGAAAGCAAAAGACAAGAAATCATCCGCCAAACAGGATACTTATCCTCGGAGAGTAATGCTATGGTGAAGTTTCATCTTTAGAAGACTTAATCGTGTTTGCACCATCAGGTTCACGTACCAGAACATGATATCTGCTAACTTGAGAGGATCTGAAGCAGTAATTTCTAGTTGGAATCAATATTTTAAATAGCGTGCTATGGAAAATAGCGGCGGACCTCCAAATCAGCTATAGCAGGCTAAAGCAGGCTATAGCGGCTATTTATGAAGGCGACTATTTAGCGGCACCCTGCTGAAAAGGCTATAGCGGGCTATAGCGGAGCTATAGCCGACTATTTAAAACTATGGTTTGAATCAAGTAAAAGCCAATTCCAATTCCTGTTTGGATGTGGAGTGTTTGTTAAGTAAATATGTACATATTCGCGAAGTCATAATAATCACAACTTGATTATGAGCTTTCCTACTATACCTAGCTGTTCAGAGAAGTTGGTAACTCATTTTCATGATATTCATACATAATATTAGTTTCAAATGTTTTAGGCTCCCATTTTATTTTGCAAACAAATGCTTGCCTGAAGGCTTTCTCTCTTTTTTTTTTTACAAATTTTGTTTTCATGCCATAGTTATGCAAGAAATTTAGCTGACATGCTGAGTTGTTTTTCAGACAGCTGTGCGTTGTATGACCTCTGATGTCTCCTACTGAAAGAGAAGGAAGATAAAGAAAGAAAAGGCACATGAAGGGAAGCGGAGTTTCTGCGCTCGAGCGCAGGTGAGCGCGTTATCTGGTCGCTACGTTTACGTTCATCCGAGACGATGCATTCAATGTTGCGGGCCAGTGCGGTCGGGAGGTTATCCGAGTAAGCGAATGGTTACGCGTGACAATGAACCTGGGCGGTGGGCCATGTAACGGAGGACGGACGGCCGCCGTAACGCTCCTGGAGTTGAGCCGTGGACCTGGAAGCTGCCCGACGTCCTGTTCCGTGGTTCAGGAAAGTACCTTTTCCGTCCATCCCAGGTACAGTAGGTGTTAATTGCTACGGCGAGCGGTGGGAGCTGCCGAGTCCATCCACTCACCCCAAGAACAGAGCTGGCGGCAGAGGAAGCTGTCGTCGTCCATCCACTACACCCACTTCTACGATTCAGTCCGAGTAAGCTGCCCTCGTTGCGGCCATGGAATTCCTGATGCAGCCCATTCGCAGGTGAGGGGCCGTTTCTAAGATGCTTGAGGGTGTTTGTGCGAATCGTTGATTGGATTCTTGTAGTGACTGAATCCTCTTTTTGGTTTGTGCGTCGTCAGGACGACAGTGCTATAGGAGGTTAACGACAGTGAAATCCCCCTGGAGCCACTGAGATACCCGGTGCCAGTGCAGCTGGTGGAGTAGCAGCAATCGATGGTGGAAGCAGGGAGCGCGAATGGCCAGATCTGCGCTCAGCAGGGGAGGATGGCGGCGGAGGGAGCGGATCCTCCACCGGCGTCTGGACTGTCGGCTTGAACGGTGAACCCGCAGGCCCTAGGCTAGCGGAAAAAGGTGTGAATCTGAACCCATTTTGTTCAGTGGTGGTGCTGTACAGATCTACCGGTTGCTATTCGGTTAGTTGGTCTGCAAGATTATGCTGCCTGCTTTAGTGTGTATGATTGGTGGTGACAGTGTAGGATTCTTTGGATTTCAAACCGCCGCCTGTTAAATTTGGTGTCGATTTCAGATAGTTTGGTTGCATTAACAGAGGGAACAGGGTTATAGGTTTGTGGTGGGTGTCTGAGCCTGATTGCAAGGGTCATCCTGTATGATGGAACGCCAACTTAGCATTTGCAAAACAACCCTGGAGCACACATGGGGATTTTTGTGTGTGCTGCGTCTGAAAACAATGCATAGGAGCTATTAAACAGGGCGTTCATAGTGATGAAAACGTACAGGAGGGAACACTTTCTGTAACTAAGCATATGTTAATACTTAATACATGCAGTTATGATTTACCTGTATCTCATACGGCACTTCCGATAAGATTTTCAGAAATTTGTGGCTGTTACAGACATGGTCGAGTACCCTCCTGATGCAAGATATGGATTTTCTCTGGTTGTTGTTGGTGTGCAGGGTGCGAGTTGGTGCTGCTGCTCCAGGAAGAACGCGTGTCCGGACCGCACGTCGGCATTGGAGAAAACGATCCGGTCTTTTGCAGATAATCTGGTCTTTTGGAGGAACGAGTTTTGACTCGCTGGGGAAGTGTATGATTTCTACACTTTGTACTAGTTAACTGCCCGTGGGTTGAAACGGGGCCATACATATTTTTATTTTTATTTTTTGCGGGCGACATATTTTAGGGGTTTAACATCAATTGTATCAAACATGTACCTCATAATACAATCCAATCTTTTTGGTAGATATTATATTTAAGGATTGAACTCTGAGCAATAAAAAGTGAAACAATTCATAAGGAAATATAAATATACTCTTAAGTTATTTTCACATTAAGAGGATGGCCATAGCCTGGATAGAGCTAAGAGAATTTACCTTCTAGAAATTTTGTCAACATAGAAATCGATGGATTGGCATATCAAAGAAAAGTGAGCCTCTTCTGGAGATAGATAGAACATAAACTAATTTACAGTCTCAAATCTCTTCTCCAGATGAAGCATCATCGGAATGACTTGGTCCTAGTGTAAAAAGCATCCAATGTGAGGCGTTGAGTTAACTAAACAAACCTACAAAGTCAATTGTCCATCGACCAACAAAAGGGGGAAAGGGAAGTACCATACTTTTCATGAAGAGGCATACATTGCTCATTGCCCCTCAAACAGTTCCATCATGGACCATCTATTCCATGTTTTTGCATCTTTGACTTTGTTATTATACTCGTCCTATAGACCAATGCCAAGCTTTTTTAAGCAAGATTCAACATCATCCTGACTCCTGTGAAGGTGCGACTTCAGCATCAGAGTCTTCTTGATCAATTCCATCAGCAACTGATGGTTCTATTATTTGTTAGACACTTCGTTCGTTTTAGCCTTTTCTACATACGAATCAAACCAACTGCTCCAGCTTACACCTTCAGGTTCTTCAGGATTTTCTTGCATAACCATGTTTTGTTGACTCTCCTCATCCTTTCTAACCATGTAGACCATTAAGGAGCCCCCATCTTCTCCAGTTCTGGCACTGCCACTATTTCAATCCGGCAAAGATTTACAAATATAAAACCAAGTTCAAGCTGAATTATAGTTGTTGGTTCAGATCAGCATTTTGAGTACCCCGTGGATAAATTCAGAACAAGAAATCATAATGGCTACAATAAGTTCATGCAAAAAGAGGAGGGGGGGGGGATATAGCTGGGCACAAGCTGCAGATATAGCATGTACTGCGTATTTGTAAGACTTCCCTACATCAGATGCTTTGAATCTGGAGAATTCCCCTTGGCATTGAAATAGTTATTGTTTCCATAACATACAACCATCAGGGTGTTCCATTAGTATTTTATCCATTTACGAAAGAGATTCTCAGAGCTATCATATGACTTCGGTCGACAAAGCAACAATTCCACGACATGCTGCTTTATGTCGCTGGGTACTAGCGACTTTGTTCTGCAATTCAGAAGCAAAAGAAAGTGAAAAGTACCTATTAAGGCGGAAGAGGGAAAGGTGGACTAAAGTAATACTTTAAAACAAGGTTGGATAGTTTACGGTTCTGTTTGACACTTAACTGTATGTTGTAAAAAGGAATCAAATATGCAATATACAGTATACAATATGCAATAAGCATAGCGTGGTGAAATAAAAATTCACATCATGAGGTCATTCTCGACATCTTATTGATTTCATCTCCTCCAAAGTATTTCATCTTCCCAAGAGTCATAAAGCTCATATTGCACAGTTGTGCTTTTGGGAGGAATAGATGATGTCTCTACGGGGATAAAATCTTCAGGGAGAATTGCCATCATATCTCTTTTCAACACTTTCAGCCTTTCAGGTACTTGAAATACTTTCCTTCTAAAATGGCAAGTTCTGCAGGAATGCACGTGATAAACGCAGATGAAGACGCAATCAGTGGTAACAACAAAGCAGTGCTTTTTTTAACACAAGGAAGGCGCCAGCAAGCACCAAATTTTGATTCAACTCATAGGCAATGTACAACATGTATTACATATCCCTGTATCTGGAAATTGAGAAAGGAGAGCAAAACAGGGCAAGAGCCATTGGTATGAGCAGAATGAGTACAATTGAAAACATGTTCTACTCTTGAGTTGAGTACCTGATGAGCATAGTTGTGAGCAATTCCATTAGTATTCCTAGAGATGTGGTAAACAGCAAAATGGAATTGTGAAGTGTCTTGAAAGAACTCGCTAATAGGTTGTCTGCATCTCCAAGTACTGATGGGGTTGTTGATATCTCTGGATGCAACCACCTTGGCCAAAGAAAGATTGTCTGTAAGGAAAGTAATCCGCTGAAGTTGAAGCCTACAAGCAACCTTTGCAGCAAACTGAAGTGCAAGAGGTCCAGTGACGAGAGGCGAGGCAGCAGAGTCAGTAGAAGCTTGGATCATAATCATCGAATCTGTCCAGTCGCCATCAAATCCCCCTGACCTGGTATGTTCTTTTTCTTCCAAGACTCTTCAATTGCTAAATCAGACTTGAGTGTACAACCTTGCTGGACATTTTCATGGCATTGAGGGAACATGGTAGAAGACTCATCAGGAGGAGCAGGTTGGCTTCCTGGATTATGTTGTTGGGTGTCCTGCATAATTTGAGTTGATGCAATGGCAAGCGCAGCCTGATGAACCTGATGCAGATACGAGGTTTTCCTGCAAAACAGAGTATCGTTTCTTGCTTTCCATAAACGCCACAAGAAAGTAAATATGTTAGGGACCGAAGCTTGTGGGCGATTCATGTTAATTAGAGCCAAAACAATATCAGCAACAGAATTATGAGGTTGTGCAAGAAGGTCAGATTTTATATACCAAGGATGTCCAAATCAAGCGGCTCTAGAAGAACTGCAAAGAATCAACAATTCAGATGGCAGGATTATTTCCCCCAGCTAAAAGGAAGTAGATTGGATGACCGACAACCAACAGGCGGAAGGCGCCATACAAAGATTTGAGTAAGAGGTCCAGATTTTGCACTATTTGTTAGAAACAGGGGCACAAAGTGGACCACCTGCCCGGATAGAGGAGACATGTTGAAGCAGCCGCACAAACAGCAAGATGCAAGAATTGCAGGGTGGAGGGCCACAGGAGGAACTACTGCACTAGGGCTGGTGAACTGTGCATGCAACTAGGAGGCTGAAGAATTGTACTCCCTCCGTTCCTAAATATAAGTCTTTGTAGAGATTGCACTAGGTGGACTACATACGGAATAAAATGAGTGAATCTAAACTTAAAATGCATCTATATACATCCGTATGGGGTTTATAGTGCAATCTCTACAAAGACTTACATTTAGGAACGGAGGGAGTAGGCTACAGGTACTCACGCTTAAAATCTTTGACAAGGAGAAATTTTTGTAGGCTATGTTCTGAAATTTATAGTTTTCATGCCGATGACCTGGTATGTGATGCGGATGTCTTGGAATGAATTGATATTTTTTTTTGCTTTGAAATGTACGCAGTCATTGTGATTGCAAGCAGATCGTGTGTTTGCCTTGTTAACAGTAACGAAATTTTGATGCACATGTACTTGTCTTCAGGTTCGTTGGGGGAGTACTGTAATGTGGAAATTTAATTTTCATAGCAGCATTTACCAGATGGCCCATGCGACGTGCCGACGTTAGTCCAGAATATGCGTCCTTACGGCCCGTGACATTAGCAGACATTTGAGCCGTCCCACCTCTCATTGACGACGTTGCAATTATGGCTCGTGTCGTGCGTTCTAGTGGGCCCATGATTAGGTGGCCAGCCCTCATTAAGTCTGAACTTTCACGTGGTCTGTTGGGGATCTCGAAGCATAGAAACGGCATGGATACCGAGCGCAGCTGAGCTCGAGCGCATAATAGCACTTTCGCACATGAAGGTGTGAAGCAACCGGAAAGCCACGGTCCTAATATAGGGATCATATCCCCCTGGTGCTTTCATCACATGGCGGTATTATTTATTCCTTCCTTGAGTTCCCGGCTTGATGTAAAGGGCCACGTTGAAGCCGAGCTGCGCGGTGGCGACTGGCGAGCTCATCACTTCTACCTCCTATATGTGTTACTGTTCGGGTTTTATCCTTCTGGCGTACTGTTAACTGCAGCAATTATCCTGCTGGCGTGCCCATGCCAGCATTATCCAATCTAACAGCATTACTTGAATCGAAAAGATTGGCTGCCCATGCAAAAATTCCTTACTCAAACGACCAGAGTGCCTCCAGGACTGATGGCGACGTCCCTCGTCCTTGATGAATGTATCCGGCGTCACTCTACATGTGTGCTGATGACGAGCCATCAAGGACGAGCGAGTGTGCATGTATTGATTTCCTACAACAGTTTGAGCAAATTACTATGAGCTAATACTAATTACTACCTTTGTCTCAAAATAAGTATCGCTAATTTAGTAGAAAGTCTGACACTTATTTTGGGACGGAGGGATACTTTGAACTAAACGGAAAGGTGCGATAGCACCCGGGAGCCCCGGCACCCTATTATCCCAGTCGTCCAGTTCCTTTAAGATTCTCACATTGTCTGACTTGTAGCAGATACTCCCTCCATTCCATTTTATAGTGCGTATGGTTTCTAGCACCAAGACCAATGTATGACGTGGAGATGCGGTTTATACCAAACTAGCCCTGCATGCAGGGTCTGGCTGACACCCATGTGCGCCGGGCAGCTGTTTCTCGCATGGTGCAGCCGAGGGCTAATTCGCCAATACCAGCCTGGAGCTGCATGCACGCACTACAATTCGGAATTCTAGCACAAAGCTAATGCGCACTACAAAAAGGAACAGAGGGAGTACTACCTGTACTTTCCAGTGATAAGTCTACTAATCAGCTGCTCTCGTCCAGTTTGACAAGACGGGGTACTGTAGCCACATGGGATGCTTTTGACTCTGGTAAAAACCGTGCAGCGCTACTGTCCTCTCTCCTGTGTCACAGCCTCTGCAGCTCTCTGACTCTACCGACAGTGGGAGGAGGCCACATAAGAGCTAGCCACACCAAATCCGGCAGGAAATAGGGTCTAAAGTAGCCAAATGATTGAAAAAGAATATTTATTGTCAATCTAACCCTACCGTTCAAACATCTCTTTAGTTAGAGTTAGTTCAGGGATAGAATCTAACTCTAACCTCTAAGTGAGTTAAAGTATCCAAACAGGAGGAGTCTCTCTCTCTCCATTGTTTGACATGAATACACAGTCTCTCTCTCCTCAGGCTTTCTTTCTCACATGCATTGTTTCTCTTAGCTCTCTCTCTCTCTTCTGACACACTCTCTGTCTCTCACCTGCATGCACACTTGCATTATAAAATCATTTCTCTGGAAAAGCAAGGTTCTCTTTTTTATTTAAAATTCGAAATGTTCCTCTCCAAAGTCTGTGTCACGGGTGTTCTCTCGAAATGTTCTGCGCAGACTGGTGTGAGAGAGAGCATGAATCCTTAGCATCAGTTGTACCCCACGCCTGCCATATTACTATTCACTAGGCCTGCTAAACGGAACACTTGATAGAACATGGCACAGATCTCTAGGTACTGTATCTACATGAACGTACATGATAACCGGGTGTCCCGACCCCCGGACCTAAAAAGCTTGTCTCTTGGACTAAATCAGCGACACTTATTTTGGCACGGAGGGATACTTTGGACTAAATCAGCGACACTTATTTTAGGATGGAGGAAGTATACATTAGTTCTGTCTGGACACTACATCAATTTATCAATCTATTGATTTTATTTTGCAGCATCTTTTAGTTTTTGTTTTCATATTTTGTTCTGGACACATACACCCGTGCCAGTTCATGTATTGAGATGGATTAAAAGCTTTGAGAAAATAGAGAAATAAATAAAGAGCACCATGCGTGTTCATGCTACTTACATGCATGTTCTTTCTGTGTAATGTCGCGGTGTGTGTGATTTGTATGCTATGGGGTGCTTATTGTAATAGTAATTAAAGTATACTGGCACTTCTGCATAAATATTGATAATGATTTATGTTAATCCCATTTCTGAATTAAGGTCCCTTGTGCGGCACATGAATCCGTTGCATGATTTAGGTCCCTTGTCAGGCAAATGCTTGCAGTTTTCTGTTTGATCTCCTGTAAATTTGCCATGATCATTCAAACTAGCTATATTTGCACATAGATACACAGTTTGATCATTGCAACCTCATTCGTTTCTAAAGTAGTAACACATAGCAAAAAAGATTGTACGCAATCTATCTACATTTATGAAAAAAAAAATCATCAGCACACCTGCCTCCCATACTGCACACTATTTGCAATCTACCTTCATTTGTGATTTATTTATGAAAAATTAATCCGGATACCTGCCTCCCATACTACACATTATTTATATATATTAGTACATCTTTTCCATCAACACTGAAATCTTGGTCATTTAATTATTAATAAGATCCGTCACAAAGAAATCTTCATAAGATGATTTGTGCTGAGTACCACCATTCGACGCTATCCAATGTATCTATTTATCTTTATTTATGAAAGAAGATTCATCCGGCCACCTACCTCTAGGGCTGGACAAAAAGCTCGAAGCTCAGTGAGTCTAACGAGGGCTAAGCTGCTCGACTCGTTTGAGCTCGGCTCATTTTCTTAATAAACCAAGTCGAGCAGCAATTTTTTCTTGTTAACACTAACGAGTTAAACGATCGAGATTGTGAGTTTCGTGAGCTACTCGTTAAGATCGGTAGTAACGTAATTTTGTTCATTATAGAGAATTTTTCGGTGACTTCGAGCACTCCTAAGTCTATGGACGGGCTATTTTCCACAGTCACATCTTTGTCGTCTTCTCATATTCTCAATTTATCAAATCCTACTGGCTGTACCTATGTATGTTTGTAATTATATGCATGTGATGTATCTTGTTTACCGATGCATTTTCCTAATGAGCTGCTCGCGAGCGCTCGCGAACATATAACGAACCGAGCCAATCTTTATATTTAGCTCGTTATCCTTAACAAGCTTAACAATCCAAGCCTTAACGATGACGAGCCTTAACGGGCCGAGTCTTAACGAGCCGAGTAGCTCGTTAGTCCAGCCCTACCTACCTCCCTTGCCACCCATTATAAGAGAGATGATACATATCCGTAGCTCTTTAGATGCCACATATATTTCCTCTTCCAATGCCACTAGTCAAGTGATCCGCTAACATACAACACTCCTCGCCCAAGCAACATGTTACATCTCCTCCTCGTGTTATTGCCTTATCGATTACTCTATTGTATGCATGGGAGGCGTCGGGAAGTCCCCAATGATCTATAGCGTCCTCGCTCTTGTTGGCTACCAGTCCACAACTGGATCCTCGCAGCTAACATACAGAGCTGGTGAAACTAGTCGTACACGCACATCCGTCATCTACAGCCGAGCATCTCTTGAACGATTAACTCATCTGTCGTCATTGTCTGGTCCTTGGCGCGCTCATGGACTGCCTTGCCAGCCATCATCGACATTGCAACTCCGTCTGCCTACACGGACGGTTGGTGAGGGGGAGCTCCCAGAGGCAGATATGCCAAAGAAGAATTCATCGTATGCACCGTGAAACGTGTGGAAGGAGCAGACCCACATCTTCAAGGAACAGCTACATCTTCAGTGTGGTTGCAGGACGAAATCGAGCGTACCGTCTTGCTTTTGTGCGTTTTCGGTATAGATGGCCCAAAAGAGGTGAAAATCAAGTACTACAGCAGGTAATCTGTTTTTGCTAGCATTGTTGGTTTCACAGAGACGAGTAAAAGTTGGTTGCCTAAAGGACGATCCAAAAGTTGCTGGTGCGACACATGCGTCCTTTACTTTTTGTGAATGTAAGCACTGTTGTACTACTAATTAAACAGTACAGGATGATAGTTACTTTTAACATTGCCAAATACCTTCATCAGTGATGAGCAAACAGATCAACTATCACGATTTTAAACCGCGGGCGAAGCAGCTGCGCTATCGCTGATTAAACTCTACCGAACGATTTGCATGGTTCAGGAAATCGAGGGAGATCGTGCCGTTCCTTCCTTTAATATCACGAAAAAAGAAAACCCTGATGCGATTTTAATCGTTGTCGACTGCTGAGTTATCTGCACTCTTGCCCTAATGAAGTGCAATTTGTCCAATCATTACTATTAGCTGTGACTTCCTAATCATATGCCAATTCTCAATGAGGCAGCCTGCCTGCTCAAGCGCAGTCGAGAAGAAGGTGCTCCATTGATCCTCCAGTCCGGCTGCCGGCATCACCTCCAGGGTCTGGTAGGGACACAAAATTGTCCTCCAGAACTCCTAAAAGATCTTTATAGTAATTAGATATGTATATTTCAGGTTCTCATGACCTACAGTTGTACCCTCATCCTGCTCTAGCTGAAAATATATCTTCTTTCTGTATTTTCCATTTGTAATCAAATAAAAAAAAATTGTGTGTTCACCTTGGACAACCTGCCGCACTTTAGCTCTAAGTGCCCACTTCATCTCTTCTTCTCTGAGAAGTGCATGTAGTTTTTTGCTCGGCCTGCACTTTAGATGCATGTTCTACCGCATCTAGTAAGTTGGATTCGGCTTTTAAATCGAGCTCATCTATATGGTGGATTAGTCTTTCCTTTTCCACCTTATAATCCTGCTTTTATTTTTGCCCAGCCCCTCAGGAACTGCCGCAGATGTCTAATCTTATTTTGTCATTGATCAATATTCGAGCTACGCTCTGTCGCCTTAGCCCATTCCCAGGCTATGAGATCAATGAAACATGGTTTGATCATTAGAAGTAGCTATATGTGCACTGGGTTTGATCATTGCAAACTCATTCGTTTCTAAAGTAGAGTAGCAAAAAGGAATACATGATATATGGCCATGCCTTCAATTTCCTGTTAAACGACAAGCACCACAATTGTTGGGTGCTTCCTTTCACTTTTCGGACTCTTCCACAATACTAACCGACGGACATCCTACACGTCACCTGAGGGGCTTTGGCGCTCGTCTACCTGATTTGTGTAGTAGTGTTAGACCAATGAGGGAGTAATAAACCATACCAAAGCATTAATTGAGTAAATGTTTTGTGTGCTATCATTCATTTATGTTATTCATGGTTATTATTTACATGCTTTAGCATATTTCGATCAATATGAAATTTGGGCATTTAATCCCTGAGATGCTTTGTGTCGACATTCCACCAGTCAACATTACCCAACTTAACTTTATTTGTGATCACTAGTAGAAAAGAGGGCTTTGGTTCAGGCCGGGTCAGCCCATTAGTCCCGGTTCAGTCCAGAACCGGGACCCATGGGGGCATTGGTCCCGGTTCGTGAGCCCAGGGGACCGGCCGGGCCACGTGGGCCATTAGTCCCGGTTCTTCTGGACCTTTTGGTCCTGGTTGGTGGGATGAACCGGGACCAATGGGCCTGGCTCCTGGCCCACCACCATTGGTCCCGGTTGGCGGCTTGAACCGGGACAACAGGCTGCCCTTTAGTCCCGGTTCGTGCCACGAACCGGGACCATTGAGGTGCCTATATATACCCCTCGCCCGCGAGCAGAGCACTCCACTGCTCTGTTTTTCTCTGGCCGGGGAGGGGAGGGCTTTGTGGTGCTCTAGCTCACCTCCTATGCACATGAGGTGTTCGATGAAATGCCCGAGCCACACTAGCTAAGCTTTCTCCTCTCGAAGCACGACCTTTGAACTCTATTTTTTCCGAGATTTGTCTAGGTTTATATTAGCGGCCCGTCACGCTCCGTTCCTGTCTTCACTGTCGTCGATCACCCGCGCCGATCTCGTCGCCGGCACCACCGTGGTGAGCCTCTTGTTCTTATCTTCTTTCTGAAAGAAAAAAAATTCTTGCTTTAGATAGATACTTGTCTAATTTTCTTACTATTTTATTGCTTGTTATTATAGTGCGATGGTTTTGGTATCAACCCCCGTCGGCCCTCGTCCTGTCTATGATTCGGATATGGTATATATTATCTTTATAACTATTGGTTCATTTATTGTATATGAAAATTATGCCGACCAACGTGACATAGATTTTATTTATCTAGGAGGTATGTGAACCGGAAATTCTAACCGACCCTATTGTCGATAGGTTAAATTTAGTTGAAGAAGAAAACAATTTCTTGAAGGAAAAAATAAAAAAATCGAGGAGGAGAAGATGATATTGGAGTTGCATGTTGCGGATGTCGTCGTTGATCACAAGATCAAGATGGATGCAATGCGCTTGAAGATTAGAAAGATTAGAAAATATGCCATTCATACCGAGGCTTGGTATCATTATGCCGTTGGATCAATTGTTACCTTGGTTGCAATTATGATCGCATTTGTTTTCGCATTGAAATATTTTACATAGTTTCAATGTATGGTTTAATTAATTTAGATGCTCTGGAGAGCTTTATGTTGTTAGATGAGAACTATGTATGTACTTTGGTTTTAATGTGATGATGAACTTCTATTAATTTGGTCACTTAATTATCTATTCATGATGTTCTGTAATGGTTTTTGACACACTTAATTATATATAATGCACGCAGATGAACCGGCAATGGATGTACGGTGACAGACACACCTCCGAGTACATTAAGGGCGTGCATGATTTTCTCGAAGTGGCTGAGGAAAACAAGCAAAATGGTTTTATGTGTTGTCCATGCCCTAAATGTGGGAATACGAAGTCTTACTCTGAACGAAAAATCCTTCACACCGACCTGCTTTACAATGGTTTCGTGCCATACTATAATGTTTGGACGAGGCACGGAGAAATAGGGGTTATGATGGAAGACGGCGATGAAGAAGAGGACGATGACAACTATGTGCCCCCTGAATACGGTGATGCTGCAACGGGGGAAGCTGCTGAAGATCAAGGGAACCAGATGATGTGCCCAATGATGCTGCAATGAGGGAAGCTGCTGAAGATCAAGAGGAACCAGACGATGTGCCTGATGATGATGATCTCCGCCGGGTCATTGTCGATGCAAGGACGCAATGCGAAAGTCGAAAGGAGAAGCTGAAGTTCGATCGCATGTTAGAGGATCACAAAAAAGGGTTGTACCCCAATTGCGAAGATGGCAACACAAAGCTCGGTACCGTACTGGAATTGCTGCAGTGGAAGGCAGAGAATGCTGTGCCTGACAAATGATTTGAGAAGCTACTATAAATATTGAAGAAGAAGCTTCCAAAGGATAACTAATTGCCCGATAGTACATACGCAACAAAGAAGGTCGTATGCCCTCTAGGATTGGAGGTGCAGAAGATACATGCATACCCTAATGACTGCATCCTCTACCGTCGTGTGTACAAGGATCTGAACGCATGCCCGGTATGCGGTGCATTACGGTATAAGATCAGACGAGATGACCCTGGTAATGTTGACGACGAGCCCCCCAGGAAGAGGGTTCCCACGAAGGTGATGTGGTATGCTCCTATAATACCACGGTTGAAACGTCTGTTCAGAAACGAAGAGCATGCCAAGTTGATGCGATGGCACAGTGAGGACCGTAAGAAAGACGGGAAGTTGAGAGCACCCGCTGACGGGTCGCAGTGGAGAAAAATCGAGAGAAAGTACTGGGAAGAGTTTGCAAGTGACCCAAGGAACGTATGATTTGCTTTAAGCGCGGATGGCATTAATCCTTTCGGGGAGCAGAGCAGCAATCACAGCACCTGGCCCGTGACTCTATGTATGTATAACCTTCCTCCTTGGATGTGCATGAAGCGGAAGTTCATTATGATGCCAGTTCTCATCCAAGGCCCTAAGCAACCCGGCAACGACATTGATGTGTACCTAAGGCCATTAGTTGAAGAACTTTTACAGCTGTGGAATGAAAATGGTGTACGTACGTGGGATGAGCACAAACAGGAGAATTTGACCTAAAGGCGTTGCTGTTCGTGACCATCAACGATTAGCCCGCTCTCAGTAACCTTTCAGGATAGACAAACAAGGGATACCGCGCATGCACGCACTGTTTAGATGACACTGAAAGTATATACCTAGACAAATGCAAGAAGAATGTGTACCTGGGCCATCGTCGATTTCTTCCGACCAACCATCAATGTCGAAAGAAAGGCAAGCATTTTAATGGCGAGGCAGATCACCGGAAGAAGCCCGCTATGCGTACCGGTGATCACGTACTTGCTTTGGTCAATAGTTTACACATAATCTTTGGAAAGGGTCCCGACGGACTAGCTGTTCCGAATGACGCTGAGGGACACGCACCCATGTGGAAGAAGAAATCTATATTTTGGGACCTACCCTACTGGAAAGACCTAGAGGTCCGCTCTTCAATCGACGTGATGCACGTGACGAAGAACCTTTGCGTGAACCTGCTAGGCTTCTTGGGCGTGTATGGGAAGACAAAAGATACACCTGAGGCACGGGAGGACCTGCAACGTTTGCGTGAAAAATACGGCATGCCTCCGAAGCAGTATAAAGGTCCTACTAGCTACGCTCTTACGAAAGAAGAGAAAGAAATCTTCTTTGAATGCCTGCTCGGTATGAAGGTCCCGACTGGCGTCTCGTCGAATATAAAGGGAATAATAAATATGCCAGAAAAAAAGTTTCATAACCTAAAGTCTCATGACTGCCACGTGATTATGACGCAACTGCTTCCGGTTGCATTGAGGGGGCTGGAAAACATCGGATTAGCCATTGTGAAGCTATGTGCATTCCTCAATGCAATATCTCAGAAGGTGATCGATCCAGAAATCATACCAAGGCTAAGGAGTGATGTGGCGCAATGTCTTGTCAGTTTCGAGCTGGTGTTCCCACCATCCTTCTTCAATATCATGACGCACGTCCTAGTTCATCTAGTCGACGAGATTGTCATTTTGGGGCCCGTATTTCTACACAATATGTTCTCCTTTCAGAGGTTCATGGGAGTCCTAAAGAAATATGTCCGTAACCGCGCTAGGCCAGAAGGAAGCATCTCCATGGGCCATCAAACAGAGGATGTTATTGGGTTTTGTGTTGACTTCATTCCTGGCCTTAAGAAGATAGGTCTTCCTAAATCGCGGTTTGAGGGGAGACTGACTGGAAAAGGCACGCTTGGAGGGGACTCAATAATATGCAGGGACGGATATTCTTGGTCTCAAGCACACTACACAGTTCTACATAACTCTACCTTGGTGACCCCGTATGTCGATGAACACAAGAACAGTCTGCGCTCCAAACACCCGGAGCAGTGCGACGACTGGATTACATGTGAACATATCAGGGCTTTCAGCAGTTGGTTGGAAACACGTCCGAGAGGTGACAAGACTGTTTGTGATGAGCTGTACTTGTTGTCCAGGGGACCATCTTTGACTGTATTGATTTACAAAGGATACGAGATAAATTGCAATATATTTTACACGATTGAACAAAATCAAAAGGGCACCAACCAAAACAGCGGTGTCCGCTTTGATCTAGCAACCGAGAGGGAAAAGGACACATATTATGGTTACATAGTGGACATATGGGAACTTGACTACTGACATGATTTTAAGGTCCCTTTGTTTAAGTGCAAATGGGTCAATCTGTCAGGAGGGGGGGGGGGTACAAGTAGACCCACAGTACGGAATGACAACAGTGGATCTGAAAAATCTTTGGTACACTGACGAACCGTTCGTCCTAGCCAATGATGTGGCACATGTTATCTATGTGAAGGACATGTCTACCAAACCGAGGAAAAGAAAAGATAAGGAAGCGAATACATCATACAATGAGCCAAAGCGCCACATAGTTCTTTCAGGAAAAAGGGACATCGTGGGAGTGGAGGGCAAGACAGATATGTCTGAAGATTATGAAAAGTTTCATGAAATTCCTCCCTTCAAAGTCAAGGCTGACCCAAGCATCCCGATAAATGATGAATATTATCCATGGTTACGGCCCATAGGGTTGTTCCTCGTTGCGGTCAGAGTTTAGTCCCACCTCGCAAACCGAAGGGCGCTCACACCGGTTTATAAGCCCCTCCCTCTCTGCCTTGTTGAGCTCCTCTCAAAGTGAAAATAGATGCCCTTATACAGGGAATTTGACCTAAATTCATACTGAATTTCTCTGAAACTCATAGAAACTTATTATGAATTTAGGTTGAATTCTCTCTATAGGCGCATCTATGTTCATTTTTTTAGTAAAGTTAATCACAAACTTGTGATTCACACAAATTTCAAAGAATTCAAATTGGAAAACTAATGGCACTAACAGAAAGTTTATAATTTTTCTAAAACTAATGGCACTAACAGAAAGTTTATAATTTTGCTGACCTAAAAGCAAAAATAATTAAAAAATAAAGCAAAAAACAAAAGAAAATAAATAAGGCAAAAAACAAAAAAAACTAGAATTTTTTTATGAATTTTAAACACAGTAATATTAGACACAGTAATTTTAACTATTCAAATTTAAAAAACTAATGGCACTAACAGAAAGTTTATAATTTTTGTGACCTAAAAGAAAAATAATTAAAAATAAACTTTAATAAAATAAATAAAAATAGCAACAATAAGTATTTTGTTGTAAGTAGAAACAAAATAAAATAAATAAAGCAACAAAGAAAACAAAAAAAACAAAAAAGGTGCAACCTACTGGGCCCCCACAGCCTGAATAAGACTAGAAACCCTACCATGGGCCAGGATTCAGGCCCACAGGAGGCCCAGTAGGCCCACAGGCACACAGTGTACGGTTAGGCCCGAAAGCCTACAATTGAGAGGAGCTCGAGAGGGTGGGCGCAGGAGTGCTTATAAACCACTCTCGAGCTCTCTCAGTTAGCGAGGTGGTACTAAACTTTTGACGCGGGGCAGCAAGGCCTTTGGTCCCGGTTGGTGCCACCAACCGGGACTGAAGGGGTGCATTGGTACCGGTTCGGGGCACCAACCGGGACCAATGCCCCCCTTTAGTCCCGGTTGGTGCCACCAACCGAGACCAAAGGCCTCTGCTTACCGCCCTTTGGGCTGCTGAAAAGAGACCTTTGGTCCCGGTTGGTGGCACGAACCGGGACCAAAGGGTGGCATTCGTCCCGGTTTGTGCCACAAACCGGGACCAGTGCGCTATGTATATAAGCAGGACTTAGCAGTTTCTCCAAAATCCATCACTTTCTTCTCCGCCCGACGCCCCCTGCTACCAAAGTGGAGATTGGTGATGGCCTTCGTGCTTCTTTCTGGGAGTCTTCCTGGCTTGGGGGGCTGAGGCCCAAAGATATTGCTCCCTGCATATTCTTGCTGTCCAAAAGAAAGAACTGCTCGGTCCAAAAGGCGATACAGAATAACTTTTGGGTCTCCCAAATTAACATCAGCCCGGGAATCTCCGTTCATCATCTAACTGAGTTCGTCAATCTATGGGAAAAGCTCTCCCCCATTCATCTCAACCCGGAGAGGATGGATACCATATCCTGGAAGCTAACGAATGATGGCCAATACTCCGCTGCATCGGCATATGAGGTCCAGTTCCGGGGCTTAGTTGACACGGAGCTTGTGCAAACGGTCTGGAAGAATTGGGCTCCTCCAAAATGCAAGCTTTTCGCTTGGCTTGTCATCAACAACAGGGTTTGGACGGCAGATCGGCTACAGCGACGTGGATGGCCTAATTGCAACCTTTGCCCCCTTTGTAAACAAGTCCAAGAATCAGCGACACATCTTCTCTTCCAATGCAGATACACAACTAGAGTTTGGGCTTTGATCAAGGTTTGGCTTGGCCTTCATGACGTGAACCTCGTGGAGTGGGGTCACATGAATTCAGCTAAAGGCTGGTGGAGCCTCAACGCGACCAGGAAGACGCAGTCCAGAAAGCCGCTCATCTCCCTCATGCTACTCGTTTCATGGGAGATTTGGAAGGAACGAAAAGCAAGGGTCTTCCACAACTTGGCGGTGCCGGTTGGTGTTATTGTTGCTAGGATCAAAGAAGAGTGTAATCTGTGGTGTCTCGCCGGAGCGAAGCATCTGTGTAATTCAATGCCGCGAGAGTGATGCTTTGTAATTCGGCCGTTGGCCACAAACTCTAAACCTTCTTCCTTATTCAAAGAAAATTGCAAATCTTTTGCCGAGTTTCAAAAAAAAATGTTGCATTCTGGAGCACATGCATGTAGATGTGAAATGACAAGCTTGTTAGGTAAATCTTTACATCGATTTGCCTTTTTTCTGTGAAGCAGCCGGTTCATAAACTGAAATCCAAAATGTTGCATCCTGGGTTATATGCACTCCAGAAGTGAAGTGCTTATTAAGTAAATCTGAACATATTCATGAATTCACACCAATCACAACCAGGCTATGAGCTTTTCTACCCTAGCTTTCATGCTATTCATACATGACATTACTTAGTTCATCTGTATATATATTTTTAATCAAAGTTAAACCATTTTTTTAGGATGTAGATTTTGGATAAAATATATTTATTTTAATGATATGTCAGTTTTAGTATAGAAGCAAATTAATTCAAATAAGTGTTATCTACATGGTGGAATAACTAGCAGAAAAAAGTACAAAATATAATATGTGAATGACCCAAGGACGTGGATCACCATACAGATGAGAGTGCAATGATAAACTATGTGTCCATAGATCTCAAAAAAAAAACTATGTGTCCATAGTTGTAAACTTTACAGGCAGTTCATAGTAGCAGAAAAGTAGGAAAACCCATTATCCTAACCATAACAAGGTCACAAAAACATTACGCCGAATAGAACATTTACAAACGCCTGCCAGAAAAGGATCTTAATCAAGCAATGGGTTAATATAATATGCTGCATATGGGACCTTAATCAAGCAGTGGATTAACACAAATCATCACCAACATTTGTACGGAAGTCATAGCAATAATTCTCAATTATTATTACAATAATCAGTCCGTAGCTGAAAAATCAAACACCACAGCACAACACCACACAGGCTGAAAATCACACACCACATCATCCCACACACCACACCACACCATCTAAGCAGCTTGAGCAGGCAGAGTGCTCATAGTCACACTGCCCAGGCGGAATGCACTCTCTTATTCATTTCTATCTTGCTCAAAGCTTGTAACATACATCATCTATGCAACCAGATGATGTATGCTTACTTTCATGTGCAATGCCTTAGTTGAGCAGAGCTGACCAAACCAATCAAATCAAATCAAACCAAACTGGTGGATGCACCACCACACCATGGCAATGCAGATCCACACTGTTGCAGAGGTGCTCCACCTCGGCAGGGCATACACAAATCACAAACCAAACCAACCAAAACAATGTGAAATAGGGAAAACAACATGAAACCATACATCGCAGCAAAGACATCTGATGTCCAGGAAGCACCACGGGATGATAGGATCGGTGCTCGCGTAGAGATCGACCCACAGGAACTGATTACCTACGATGCAGCAAAAACAAATCGTCAATGAGATGATTGATTCACCACAGACACATACTATCAGAACTAGAATAGTGTAGATTGGACAGTAAATTATGTTGGCTGGCACTATAATAGAGTTATCGATGAAAGGAGAGATGGGCCATATGTATCTCACCTTAAAACTGTGCCTCTTGGCAGCTGGGCCTTGTAGTATGACGAGTGGCTATGCTCATAGAGTGAAGAGTGGTGGTTCGCCTCCACCCCATCCCACTCAAGGTTATCCCACCATTCCTTCTCGCAATCAACACTAGGAAGCTTCTCTTTGTTTCCGCTGACAGCGGGAAGGCACCTGAGGTTCCAGCAGCCCCTTATCTTGACAGTCTTCAAATTGGGCGCTGACATCCTGCCCCCACAAATGCACCGCAGGCTGGGAAGCTCATACAGGTGGATGCACCTTAGCTTGGGAAACTGTATAACTTTCTGCTCCTTTTGCTTAGGGTCCAAAGCGAAGACCTCCCTAAGATCTCCGCAACACAAAATTTCCAGGATATCCAAGCAAGGCAAAGTGTCCACTGACTCGGACAAGGGAAGCACATGTATGAGCCTAGGGCAATAGTCCAGGTGCAACAGTACTATGTTTACAGAGGAAAACACACGCATTGCACTCCAATACCAGATGTAGCGTGCCTTCAGGAGTTGAGATGCCCAGAATGTGCTCAACTGATGACAGAAGCTATCACCCTCACTTTGTTGGGCAGTACGAAAGATAGTACGCAGCTTGGGGCACCTCTCGACTCGGCACCATTCAAGGCTCCTCCAGTATGAACCTTGTGGGCATGTGATGGAAGAGCTATCATGCACGTGAAGCATGCGAGCATTGTTAAATACAAAACGAGAGGGTGAATCAGCACTAATATTAATTCCTTCGATGTTGCTCTGTTGTTGCTGCAGTAATCCCCTCTTCATCCCCTGATTATCTTGTAAGTGAACATACAAGTCTTGGGCCGTTGGAGTAGGAATAGCTGGGCAATCCCACATCCAGCTAATTACACCTTCGTCGTTATCGGTGCCAGCTTGAGGTCGCTCTGAAAGAAGGCATCACTTGCATATAAATAATTATTAGGCTTGCGCAGACTCCGGATTCCTTGAGCAGCTTCACTGTCACCAACTGTAGCACTACTTGTAGGAGATGAACCCATTTCCATATATACATGAGTGTGCTAAAAAAATTTAACCTGTTCAAGCGACCTAAGGATCCTTTTATCCCTTGGAGAGATGTACCATTGAAATTCAAAGGACGCATGTCGACTGATGCCCAGTTCAGTAGCAGTAGCAACATGAACAGATGATGATCCCACGGCTGCAATAGGGTCGCTGGGTTTTTCTTCCAAATTAGCTTGGCCATACTGAGTCAAAACTGGATAGTTTTGATCCTGATGCTATTAAGAACTTAGCTTCTGATTCTGATTCTGATTCCGAAGAGGATGAGGATCTAAGAGAGGAAATATTGATGTTATCTTCTCTGTTTAAACCTAAAAGAAAGGTCTGCACTGGTGCATTCAGTGTTAAACCAAAGGTCCGCTGTAATGTTGGTAATGATACCTGATTATATAAAAAGTTTTTTTATGGCTGGTATTTTTTGGAATGCTAGAGGATTAGGGGAACCTGAAAAGAGAAGATTTCTCTCAGAAACTATCTCGGAGCATAAGCTAGAATTTGTTTGTATTCAGGAGACAAAAAAGAGCGCGTTCCCTGACCCCTGGCTGGCTGGGGTTAGCGGCCGTTTCACCTTTATTTGGCTTTGGCAGCCATCTGTTGGTGCTTCGGGTGGCTTGCTTATAGGGGTTAGAGAAGATTTATTTGAAGTAGATACTTGTGTAGCTAGTAAATACTTAACTAGGATGACTCTTATGGATAAGAGGACGGGTTTCAAATGGAATCTAGTCAATGTCTATGGAGCTGCTCACTCCCGAGACAAAGAAGATTTTTTGATTGATTTTGTGCATATGCTTGGGTGTAATGATCATCCTTTTGTTGTTGGAGGTGATTTTAATATCATTAGGAGGAGGAAAGATAGGAACAAGGTCAAGAAGCTTCCTAAATGGTCTTTTTTTTCAATTCTATTATTGAGCATTGGGGCCTGAAGGAGCTTGAGCTTTCTGGGCGAAATTTTACCTGGTCGAATAACCAGATTGATCCCCTTTTTGTTAAGTTGGATAGGATCTTAGTTAGCCCTGCTTGGGAGTTAAAATTTCCACTAGTTACTGTCAGGACACTGGTTAGAGGTGTCTCTGACCATGCAGCCTTGCTTATGCATAACGGGGTTAAAACCGTTACAACTAATAAACCTTTTCGTTTTGAATTATGTTTGTTTACCAGAGATGATCTTGCTGCTGTAGTTAATAAAATTTGGCATTCTAATGTGAATGGCAAGGATAATTTGGCCATCTGGATGCAGAAAATGAGGAATTTGAGAAGATGCCTGAAAGGCTGGAATCTCAATGTGGATGGGGCTTATAGGAAAAAGAGAAACACTCTAAGTTCTCAACTAGATGATCTTGATAGGAGATGTGAGCTAACTGGGTTATCAGTAGCTGACTATGAACTTAGGAAAGACCTTCAGCGTAGTTTGAGTAAGATGTTGAGAGAGGAGGAAATCAAATGGTATCAGCGCTCTAAAGAGAGAGATCTCAGGGAAGGGAATAACATCACTAGATATTTTATGATTAAGGCGAGCGGTAGGAAAAGAAAGAACAAGATCTTTCGTTTTGTGCAGGATGGGGTTATTATCCAGGGTGATAAAGAGCTACTGGACTATGCTACCAAGTTCTATAAAGAGCATTTTGGTCCTGTAGACCTGTTACCTATCTCCCTAAGTATTCCTGTTCCTACTTGTTTAGATATTAAAGATAAGAAAATGTTAACTGCTAGATTCTCCTTGGAAGAGATCAAGCTTGCTGTCTTCTCTATGAAATGCAACCGAGCGGCTGGCCCCGATGGAATGCCCGTTGAATTTTACCAAGTATTTTGGGATTTAATTTGTTCCGATCTACTTCAGCTATTTAATGATTTTTTGATGGCAAATTGGACCTCTCTAGGCTAAATTATGGTGTTGTTACATTGATTGCGAAAGGCCAGGGGGCTGATAAGATTCAGATGTATAGACCTATCTGTATGCTTAATGTTCCTTTTAAGATTTTTACCAAGGTTTTGAACTCTAGAGCTATGCTAGTTGCGGACAAGATAGTGTCTAAGATCCAAACAGCGTTTATTAAAGGGCGTTATTTGTTGGATAATGTAGTAATGTTGCATGAGACCATGCACTATCTTCATAGAAACAAGCTCTCCGGTGTGCTTTTTAAAGTTGATTTTGAGAAAGCTTACGATAAAATTAACTGGGACTTTATGATTTCTGTGTTAGAAATGAAAGGGTTCCCTGAAAAGTTTATTCAGTGGACCAAGTCAGCCATTGTTGATGGGAAAGTCGCTATTACTTTAAATGATATGTTGGGTAATTATTTTACTACTAGAAAAGGTCTAAGGCAGGGGGATCCCTTCTCCCCCTAGCTGTTTAATATCGTTGCTGATGTCCTGGTGACCCTGGTTGGAAGGGCTCAGGAGCAAGGGTTTATAAAAGGTTTAGCCCCTCAGATTTATCAAGGTGGCCTTTCTATTTTACAATATGCTGATGACACGATTTTTTGTTTTGAGGACGACTTGGAAGGAGCTAGGAATCTTAAAATCATCCTTTGTGTCTTTGAGCACTTGACTGGTCTAAAAATTAATTTTTTAAAAAGCGAGGTTTACTGCTTCGGTGAGGCGAAAGTAAGATAGGAGGAATATGCTCAGATCTTTACTTGCACAATTGGAACCTTTCCTTTTCGCTACCTGGGTATGCCTCTACACTATAAGAAACTTAGTAATAGCGATTGGAAACCTGCTGAGGAGAAATGTGAGAAGAAAGCAGCTACCTGGCAAGGGAGCTTGCTTCCTATGGGAGAGAGACTTATGCTAACTGAGACTTGCTTGAGTAGTGTTCCTAGTCACATGCTTTCCTTCTTTAGATTGCCTAAAGGTGTGGGTAAACGCTTTGATTTTTTCCGAGCTCGTTTGGTTTGGCAAGAAAGGGAGGGAGTGCGTAAGTACCACCTAGTCAACTGGAATGATGTGTGCCAACCTAGGGACCAGGGAGGACTAGGGGTTACTAATCTAGATGTTAAAAATGTTAGTCTTCTCTGTAAGTGGCTCTGGAGACTAGAAAATGAGGAGGGGGACTGGCAGGAGTTGATTAGAGGAAAGTATCTGAAGAAGAAAACTTTGACTCAATGCGAATCATCTCCTAACAACTCCCACTTCTGGAATGGCTTAATGGAAGTTAATAATATTTTCTATAGCTGTTGTCAGAGAATTGTGGGGGATGGTCGTAAAACTAGATTTTGGGAAGATGCGTGGATAAAGGATAAACCTCTTTGTTTGATTTTTCCTCGTCTTTATAATCTAACTTTTTGCAAACATGTTACTGTTGCGAAAGTATTTGCCATGGAGTTTAATTGCATTAGGTTCAGAAGATGTTTATATGGGGAGACTCTTGATATGTGGAATAAGTTACTTGATATGTGTGGTCAGGTGATTTTGTCGGATAAGCCTGACAAAGTTAAATGGCTACTTACAAACTCCGGTAGCTTCTCCGTTAAATCTCTGTATCACTATCTTATAGCTAGACAAGCCGTTTTCTCTTTTAATAAACTTTGGAGGATGAAGATGCCTCTTAAAGTTAAGGCATTCTCTTGGTTAGTAATCAAAAATAGGATTCTGACCAAGGACAATCTGTATAAAAAGGCTGGAAAGGTGCTAAGTTTTGTGAATTTTGTGACTGTGAAGAGAGTGTGAATCATTTATTTTTCTCTTGCTCCTTAGCTAAGTTCCCGTGGAATATTGTGGGATGTGCTCTAGGGAGCCAGAGAGCTCCAATGTCTTTTTTCGACTTATGCCAAAACTGGTTGTCTAGCTATACTGGCAAAGATAGAGTAGTTGTTTTATTGGGTATTGCTGCTCTCTTGTGGTCTATATGGAAAACAAGGAACAAATCCTGTTTTCAAAGTGTTATGCCTAGAGATCCTACGGACATTATCTTTCTTGTTTGTTCCCTACTTGACTCATGGAAAAATCTGCAGAAAAGAGGGGTGCAAAGCATGCTTCATCAGGTGTCTAGGCGTATCATGAGGGTGACTCGTGATATATTCAGAGGAGGGCATGGTTTGGCGCCGCGTGTGAGAAGGATTCTGTGAAGCTAGCTGCTGGAAATGCTTGCTGGCTTCAAAGCATTTAGGTTATTTTGGTTATTGTCATTTAGTCTGCTGATACCCTTGTAGCTAGCGTAGCACTAGGCCCTTCCATGGCTAGTTTTGGACTGTTTGAAGCATCCTGATGTGGTGATATATATCAGTGGTGTGATGATTTGGCTGGATAGGCTGGAGCATCCTGATGTGGCTTCTAGATCAGTGATGTAATGGTGGTTTGATGCCTTGTAAACAACTCCATTTTCATAATGAAAATGGGGTCGTGTGGCCCCTTCGATCGAAAAAAAATTAGCTTGGCCAGGTGATGTAGATCGTGTGGTGTCGATGTGCAGTACCTGTAAAACCTTTGTCCTTTTGTTTTCTGGTGGCCATAATATTGCATAAAGCTTCTCACAGCCCAACAAGATGAGGAATTTGATATTGTTAATTTCCAACTCTCTGAGGTCGAGGGCTTTCACTGCTGTGCCTGAGAGGTCCAACTCCTCGAGTTTCTCTAGATCTCCTTGCAATAGTATACTCTCCAACTGAGAACAACCCCGGAAGGAAATTCTAGATATCCCGGCATAGTCATGAGTATAAGAATCACGCGAGAAGGTGAATGACTCAAGCGATGGGGGCAGCATGCGGGGACAACCTGTTCTGTTGGGGAACGTAGCAGAAATTCAAAATTTTTCTACGTGTCACCAAGATCTATCTATGGAGAAACCAGCAACGAGGGGAAGGAGAGTGCATCTACATACCCTTGTATATCGCTAAGCGGAAGCGTTCAAGAGAACGGGGTTGAAGGAGTTGTACTCGTCGTGATCCAAATCACCGAAGATCCTAGTGCCGAACGGACGGTACCTCCGCGTTCAACACACGTACAGCCCGGTGACGTCTCCCATGCCTTGATCCAGCAAGGTGAGAGGGAGAGGTTGGGGAAGACTCCGTCCAGCAGCAGCACGACGGCGTGGTGGTGATGGAGGAGCGTGGAAATCCTGCAGGGCTTCGCCAAGCACCGCGGGAGAGGAGGAGTACTTGGGAGAGCGGAGGGTTGTGCCAGGGGAAGCGTGCAGCTCCCATGCGCCTCCCCACTATATATAGGGGTGGAGGGGGCTGGTTTCTTGCCCTCCAAGTCCACTGGGGCGTTGTCAAAGGTGGGTGGAAAGAAATCCCATCATTTTCTTCCCCACCGATTGTTATCCCCCATTTTTAGGGATCTCGATCTTATCCCTTCGGGATATGATTTTATTCCTTCTAAGGGGGGATCTTGGTGCGCCTTGACCAGGGGTGTGGGGCCTTTACCCCACTACCCACGTTCATGTGGGTCCCCCATGCAGGTGGGCCCCACTCCGGAACCTTCTAGAACCTTCCCGGTACAATACCGAAAAATCCCGAACATTTTCCGGTGGCCAAAATAGGACTTCCCATATATAAATCTTTACCTCCGGACCATTCTGGAACTCCTCGTGACGTCCGGGATCTCATTCGGGACTCCGAACAACATTCGGTAACCACATACAAACTTCCTTTATAACCCTAGCGTCATCGAACCTTAAGTGTGTAGACCCTACGGGTTCGGGAGACACGTAGACATGACCGAGACGTTCTCCGGTCAATAGCCAACAGTGGGATCTGGATACCCATGTTGGCTCCCACATGTTCCACGATGATCTTATCGGATGAACCACGATGTCAAGGACTCAATCGATCCCATATACAATTCCCTTTGTCTAACGGTATTGTACTTGCCCGAGATTCGATCGTCGGTATACCGATACCTTGTTCAATCTCGTTACCGGCAAGTCTCTTCACTCGTTCCGTAACACATCATCCCATGATCAACCCCTTGGTCACATTGTGCACATTATGATGATGTCCTACCGAGTGGGCCCAGAGATACCTCTCCGTTTACACGGAGTGACAAATCCCAGTCTCGATTCGTGCCAACCCAACAGATACTTTCGGAGATACCTGTAGTGCACCTTTATAGCCACCCAGTTACGTTGTGACGTTTGGTACACCCAAAGCATTCCTACGGTATCCGGGAGTTGTACAATCTCATGGTCTAAGGAAAAGATACTTGACATTAGAAAAGCTTTAGCATACGAACTACACGATCTCTGTGCTAGGCTTAGGATTGGGTCTTGTCCATCACATCATTCTCCTAATGATGTGATCCCGTTATCAACGACATCCAATGTCCATGGTTAGGAAACCGTAACCATCTATTGATCAACGAGCTAGTCTACTAGAGGCTTACTAGGGACATGGTGTTGTCTATGTATCCACACATGTATCTGAGTTTCCTATCAATACAATTATAGCATGGATAATAAACGATTATCATGAACAAGGAAATATAATAATAACTAATTTATTATTGCCTCTAGGGCATATTTCCAACAGTCTCCCACTTGCACTAGAGTCAATAATCTAGTTCACATCGCCATGTGATTAACACTCACAGGTCACATCGCCATGTGACCAACATCAAAAGAGTTTACTAGTGTCACTAAACTAGTTCACATCATCATGTGATTAAGACTCAATGAGTTCTGGGGTTTGATCATGTTTTGCTTGTGAGAGAGGTTTTAGTCAACGGGTCTGAACCTTTCAGATCCGTGTGTGCTTTGCAAATTTCTAGGTCATATTGTAAACGTTGCTTCCACGCTCCACTTGGAGCTATTCCAAATGGTTGCTCCACCATACGTATCTGGTTTGCTACTCAGAGTCACTCGGATAGGTGTTAAAGCTTGCACCGACGTAACCCTTTACGCCGAACTCTTTATCACCTCCATAATCGAGAAACATGTCCTTATTTACTCCAAGGACAATTTTGACCGCTGTCCAATGATCCATTCCTGGATCATTCTTGTACCCCTTGACTGACTCATGGTAAGGCACACTTCCGCTGCGGTACTCAGCATAGCATACTGTAGAGCCTACGTCTAAGGCATAGGGGACGACCTTCGTCCTTTCTCTCTTTTCTGTTGTGGTCGAGCTTTAAGTCTTAACTTTATACCTTACATCTCAGGCAAGAACTCCTTCTTTGACTGATCCATCTTGAATACCTTCAAGATCATGTCAAGGTATGTGCTCATTTGAAAGTACTATTAAGCATTTTGATCTATCTTATAGATCTTGATGCTTATTGTTCAAGTAGCTTAATCTAGGTTTTCACTTGAAAAACACTTTTCAAATAACCCTATATGCTTTACAGAAAATTCTACATCATTTTTGACCATCAATATGTCAACAACATATACTCATCAGAAATTCTATTGTGCTCCCACTCACTTCTTTGGAAATACAAGTTTCTCATAAACTTTGTATAAACAAAAATCTTTGATCATCTTATCAAAGTACATATTCCAACTCCGAGATGCTTACTCCAGTCCTTAGAAGGATTGCTGGAGCTAGCATACCTTTTAGCATCCTTAGGATCGACAAAACCTTTTTGATTGTATCACATACAACCTTTCCTTACGAAAACCGGTAAGGAAACTCGTTTTGACATCCATCTGCCAGATTTCATAAATGCAGCTAATGCTAACTTGATTCCGACGGACTTTAAGCATCGCTACGGATGAGAAAATCTCATTGCAGTCAACTCCTTGAACTTGTGAAAAACTCTTCGCCACAAGTCGAGCTTCATAGACAGTGACATTACCGTCCACGTCCGTCTTCTTCTTAAAGATCCATTTATCTCAATGGCTTGCCGATCATCGGGCAAGTCCACCAAAGTCCATGCTTTGTTCTGATAAATGGATCCTATCTTGGATTTCATGGCTTCTAACCATTTGTCGGAATTTGGGCCCACCATCGCTTCTCCATAGCTCGTAGGTTCATTGTTGTCTAGCAACATGACCTTCAAGACAGGATTACTGTACCACTCTAAAGTAGTACGCATCCTTGTCACCCTACGAGGTACGGTAGTGACTTGATCCGAAGTTTCATGATCACTATCATAAGCTTCTACTTCAATTGGTGTAGGTGCCATAGGAACAACTTCCTGTGCCCTGCTACACACTGGTTGAAGTGATGGTTCAATAACCTCATCAAGTCTCCACCATCCTCCCACTCAACTTTTCGAGACAAACTTTTCCTCTAGAAAGGACCCGATTCAAGAAACAATCCCTATTGCTTTCGGATCTAAATTAGGAGGTATACCCAACTGTTTTGGGTGTCCTATGAAGATGCATTTTATCCGCTTTGGGTTCGAGCTTATCAACCTGAAACTTTTTCACATAAGCGTCGCAGCCTCAAACTTTTAAGAAACGACAACTTAGGTTTCTCCAAACCATAGTTCAAACGGTGTCGTCTCAACGGAATTACGTGGTGCCCTATTTTAAAGTGAATGTGGTTGTCTCTAATGCCTAACCCATAAACGATAGTGGTAATTCGACAAGAGACATCATGGTATGCACCATATCCAATAGGGTGCAGTTATGATGTTCGGACACATCATCACAATATGGTGTTCCAGGCGGTATTAATTGTGAAACAATTTCCACAATGTCTTAATTACGTGCCAAAGCTGATAACTCAGATACTCATCTCTATGATCATATCATAGACATTTTATCCTCTTGTCACGACGATCTTCAACTTCACTCTGAAATTACTTGAACCATTCAATAATTCAGACTTGCGTTTCATCAAGTAAATATACTCAGTATCTACTCAAATCATCCGTGAAGTAAGAACATAACGATATCCACTGCGTGCCTCAGCACTCATTGGACTGCACACATCAAAATGTGTTACTTCCAACAAGTTGCTATCTTGTTCCATCTTACTGAAATCGAGGCTTTTTAGTCATCTTGCCCATGTGGTATAATTTGCATATCTCAAGTGATTCAAAATCAAGTGAGTCCAAACGATCCATCTGCATGGAGTTTCTTTATGCGTATACACCAATAGACATGGTTCCCATGTCTCAAACTTTTCAAAAACGAGTGAGTCCAAAGATCCATCAACATGGAGCTTCTTCATGCATTTTATACCAATATGACTTACATGGCAGTGCCACAAGTGAGTGGTACTATCATTACTATCTTATATCTTTTGGCATGAAAATGTGTATCACTACGATCGAGATTCAATAAACCCTTCCTTTAGGTGCAAGACCATTGAAGGTATTATTCAAATAAATAGAGTAACCATTATTCTCCTTAAATGAATAACCGTATTGCGATAGACATAATCCAATCATGTCTATGCTCAACGCAAACACCAAATGACAATTATTCAGGTTTAATACTAATCTTGATGGTAGAGGGAGCGTGTGATGTTTGATCACATCAAACTTGGAAACACTTCCAACACATATTGTCAGCTCACCTTTAGCTAGTCTCCGTTTATTCCGTAGCTCTTTTATTTCGAGTTACTAACACTTAGCAACCGAACCGGTATCTTAATACCCTGGTGCTACTAGGAGTACTAGTAAAGTACACATTAACATAATGTATATCCAATATACTTCTATCGACCTTGTCAGCCTTCTCATCTACCAAGTATCTAGGGTAATTCTGCTCCAGTGGTTGTTCCCCTTATTACAGAAGCACTTAGTCTCGGGTTTGGGTTCAGCCTTGGGTTTCTTCACTAGAGCAGCAGCTGATTTGCCGTTTCATGAAGTATCCCTTCTTGCCCTTGCCCTTCTTGAAACTAGTGGTTTCACCAACCATCAACAATTGATGCTCCTTCTTGATTTCTACTTTCGCGGTGTCAAACATCGCGAATACCTCAAGGATCATCATATCTATCCCTGATATGTTATAGTTCATCATGAAGCTCTAGCAGCTTGGTGGCAATGACTTTGGAGAAACATCACTATCTCATCTGGAAGATCAACTCCCACTCGATTCAAGTGATTGTTGCACTCAGACAATCTGAGCACAAGCTCAACGATTGAGCTTTTCTCCCTTAGTTTGCAGGCTAAGAAAATTGTCGGAGGTCTTATACCTCTTGACGTGGGCACGAGCCTGAAATCCCAATTTCAGCCCTCGAAAACATCTCATATGTTCCGCGACGTTTCGAAAACGTCTTTGGTGCCTCAACTCTAAACTGTTTAACTGAACTATCACGTAGTTATCAAAACGTGTATGTCCGATGTTCGCAACATCCACAAACGACGTTTGGGGTTCAACACACTGAGCGGTGCATTAAGGACATAAGCTTTCTACTGTCGGCATAATCGCTACTGTCAACTTTCAACTATATTTTCTCTAGGAACATATCTAAACAGTGGAACTAAAGCGTGAGCTTACGACATAATTTGCAAAGATCTTTTGACTGTTCAGGATAATTAAGTTTATCTTATGAACTCCCACTCAGATAGACATCCCTCTAGTCATCTAAGTGATTACATGATCCGAGTCAACTAGGCCATGTCCGATCATCACGTGAGACGGACTAGTTATCATCGGTGAACATCTTCATGTTGATCGTATCTACTATACGACTCATGCTCGACCTTTCGGTCTCTGTGTTCCGAGGCCATGTCTGTACATGCTAGGCTCGTCAAGTTAACCCTAAGTGTTTTGCATGTGTAAAACTGTCTTACACCCGTTGTATGTGAACGTAAGGATCTATAACACCCGATCATCACGTGGTGCTTCGAAACGACGAACTTTAGCAATGGTGCACAGTTAGGGGAGAACACTTCTTGAAATTGTTGTAAGGGATCATCTTATTTACTACCGTCATTCTAAGTAAGCAAGATGCATAAACATAATAAACATCACATGCAATTATATAGTAGTGACATGATATGGCCAATATCATATAGCTCCATTGATCTCCATCTTCGGGGCTCCATAATCATCATCGTCACCGGCATGACACCATGATCTCCATCATCGTGTCTTCATGAAGTTGTCTCGCCAACTATTACTTCTACTACTATGGCTACCGGTTAGCAATAAAGTAAATTAATTACATGGCGTTGTTTAATGACACGCAGGTCATACAATAAGTTAAGACAACTCCTATGGCTCCTGCCGGTTGTCATACTCATCGACATGCAAGTCGTGATTCCTATTACAAGAACATGATCAATCTCATACATCACATATCATTCATCACATTCTTCTTGGCCATATCACATCACATAGCATACCCTGCAAAAACAAGTTAGACGTCCTCTAATAGTTGTTTGCATGTTTTACGTGGCTGCTATGGGTTTCTAGCAAGAACGTTTCTTACCTACGCAAAAACCACAACGTGATATGTCAATTGCTATTTACCCTTCACAAGGACCCTTTTCATCGATTCCGTTCCGACTAAAGTGGGAGAGACTGGCACCCGCTAGCCACCTTATGCACCAAGTGCATGTCAATCGGTGGAACCTGTCTCACGTAAGAGTACGTGTAAGGTCGGTCCGGGCCGCTTCATCCCACAATACCGTCGAAACAAGATTGGACTAGTAACGGTAAGCATATTGAACAAAATCAACGCCCACAACTACTTTGTGTTCTACTCGTGCAAAGAATCTACGCATAGACCTGGCTCATGATGCCACTGTTGGGGAACATAGCAGAAATTCAAAATTTTCCTACGTGTCACCAAGATCTATCTATGGAGAAACCAGCAACGAGGGGAAGGAGAGTGCATCTACATACCCTTGTATATCGCTAAGCGGAAGCGTTCAAGAGAACGGGGTTGAAGGAGTTGTACTCGTCGTGATCCAAATCACCGGAGATCCTAGTGCCGAACGGACGGCACCTCCGCGTTCAACACACGTACAGCCCGGTGACGTCTTTCATGCCTTGATCCAGCAAGGTGAGAGGGAGAGGTTGGGGAAGACTCCGTCCAGCAGCAGCACAACGGCGTAGTGGTGATGGAGGAGCGTGGCAATCCTGCAGGGCTTCGCCAAGCACCGCGGGAGAGGAGGAGTACTTGGGAGAGGGGAGGGTTGTGCCAGGGGAAGCGTGTAGCTCCCATGCGCCTCCCCACTATATATAGGGATGGAGGGGGCTGGTTTCTTGCCCTCCAAGTCCACTGGGGCGTTGTCAAAGATGGGAGGAAAGAAATCCCATCATTTCCTTCCCTACCGATTGTTATCCTCCTTTTTTAGGGATCTCGAACTTATCCCTTCAGGATATGATTTTATTCCTTCTAAGGGGGGATCTTGGTGCGCCTTGACCAGGGGTGTGGAGCCTTTACCCCACCACCCACGTTCATGTGGTCCCCCATGCAGGTGGGCCCCACTCCGGAACCTTCTAGAACCTTCCCGGTACAATACCGAAAAATTCCGAACATTTTCCGGTGGCCAAAATAGGACTTCCCATATATAAATCTTTACCTCCGGACCATTCCGGAACTCCTCGTGACGTCCGGGATCTCATCCAGGACTCCGAACAACATTCCGTAACCACATACAAACTTCCTTTATAACCCTAGCGTCATCGAACCTTAAGTGTGTAGACCCTACGGGTTTGGGAGACACGTAGACATGACCGAGACGTTCTCCGGTCAATAACCAACAGCGGGATCTGGATACCCATGTTGGCTCCCACATGTTCCACGATGATCTCATCGGATGAACCACGATGTCAAGGACTCAATCGATCCCGTATACAATTCCCTTTGTCTAACGGTATTGTACTTGCCCGAGATTCGATCGTCGGTATACCGATACCTTGTTCAATCTCGTTACCGGCAAGTCTCTTTACTCGTTCCGTAACACATCATCCCGTGACCAACCCCTTGGTCACATTGTGCACATTATGATGATGTCCTACCGAGTGGGCCCAGAGATACCTCTCCGTTTACACGGAGTGACAAATCCCAGTCTCGATTCGTGCCAACCCAACAGATACTTTCGAAGATACCTGTAGTGCACCTTTATAGCCACCCAGTTACGTTGTGACGTTTGGTACACCCAAAGTATTCCTACGGTATCCGGGAGTTGCACAATCTCATGGTCTAAGGAAAAGATACTTGACATTAGAAAAGCTTTAGCATACGAACTACACGATCTCTGTGCTAGGCTTAGGATTGGGTCTTGTCCATCACATCATTCTCCTAATGATGTGATCCCGTTATCAACGACATCCAATGTCCATGGTCAGGAAACCGTAACCATCTATTGATCAACGAGCTAGTCTACTAGAGGCTTACTAGGGACATGGTATTGTCTATGTATCCACACGTGTATCTGAGTTTCCTATCAATACAATTATAGCATGGATAATAAACGATTATCATGAACAAGGAAATATAATAATAACTAATTTATTATTACCTCTAGGGCATATTTCCAACATGTTCCACATGAACACAATTGATAAGGATGACTGTCTTAAGGAAGCTTGCGCTAGACAGGTGAGGCAAGTTGTGGTCCTTGGTTGTTAAGTAGTAGCCTTGTTCCTGTACGTGGACTTATGCTCCAATCCTCGACTTCTTCCACAGTCAACTCCCTGAGGTCAGCCATAAAGTTCATCATCTCTTCTGATAGTAACCGATACCAGTTTGTACAACAAAGGTGCAACACCCATAGCTTCTGGAAGCATGAAATGTCTTCGTTGTGGCTTGGATGCTTATTAGATGTGATATTTCTGCAGTTGTTCAGCTGGAGGAGCCTTAGCTAGCTGCAACACAGGAAGGGAGGCGATTGAAAACTGAATCCGCAGCAAGAGAGATGTAACGCATGCAGCTTGCTGCTGTGTGAATGTTGGAATATGCCATCTGGTAATGTCGCGATCTGGTAATCGACGTAGTCCTTTGGTAAGATGAAGCATGACGTGACCTCAGAAAGATCCATGCCAATCTCATCAGGCACCAGTCCTTTCTTGTGTTCATGAATAGCAAGCGGTCATGAAGCCTGCACTGCAGGTAGCGAAAAACATCATCATTAGTGTGGAAACGAAGTTCCACTGACATGTTTCTCCGTAGAGCATCGGCTACTCCCCATGCTGACCTATCGCCTTGCCCTTGTATAATCCCATCGCATACAAAGTAGTTAAAAACATGGTTCTCCCAGTACCCCCAACTGAACCAACTGACAGATCCCAGTGCATAGGTGTACTGGAAGCACTTGTCAACAATCATATGGTTCATGTAAGGCTCTGGAATACCCATATAAGTGACAACCTCTTTGGCCTCTTCCAATAATGCTTCATCATGTTAGATGTGTATAGTTCATTGTGTACATCCCCATTGTATAAGGGGCTTTTCTGCACTTTCACACACATGTATATGTAATGGCCTTTGGCCCTCAAGAAATACTAGTTGCTCATTTCTAACATGGTATCAGATGCTTAGGTTCATCTCCCACTCCCGCACGCTCGCAGCACCGTGCCCCGCTCCCCCGTCGCCGGCCTCCCTCTCCCTCGTATCCGGCTTCTTCCCACGCTGCTCCCCGCTTGCGCGGGTTCCCCTTTGCTCGCGCCTGCTCTGCTACGCCCGCGTTGCTCCCTCGTCTCCGCTCGCGCACGCTCTGGTGCGCCGTGGATCGGGCACTCCTCGCCAGATCCCGCTGAGGTCGGGGCTCCCCAGCGTCGGGCAGGACCTCCACTTCGTGCGCCGGGTCGCGTCCTCCTCTGGCCGGTCGCCGCCTCGTCGATTCCACCCCGCGTCGCGCCAGATCCCGCTGAGGTCGGGGCTCCCCAGCGTCGAGCAGGGCCTCCACTTCGTGTGCCGGGCCGCGTCCTCCTCTGACCGGTCGCCGTCTCGCCGATTCCGCCCCGCATCGAGCGCTCTGCTCGATCTGCCTCGTCTACAGGCGCGCGAGAGGGAGCGCCTTTGCTTGTTTTTTTGGCCCCGTCGTTGACTCCTGGCAGCAGAGCGCTCTGCGAGATCTAGCTCGGGTTTTTCGCTCCCGCCTCCGTCCGGCCCTCCTGCTGCGGCCCTAGTTCGGGCTTCTCAATCCGCCTCAGCTCGGATCCAAAAAAAAGAAAAAAAGAAGGAGGCTTCCTCATGTCTTCTTCAGGCTATGTTGTTATTCCTTGGTGCTCGGTTATCTTTGATGGCACCAACTATGCTGAGTTTGTGGGCTTCATGCGCATCCATATGTGTGGACTCCTTCTATGCGGTGTTATCTCTGGCGAGGTGCCCTGTCCATCATGCCCGGTTGCGCCAGTGGCCCCAATCCCACCGGTGCCGCCGGCCCTTGCTGCTGATGCTTCTCAGGCTGACCAGGATGCTGCCAAGGCTCTGGATGATGCTGCTGTTGATGCTTATGATCAGCAGGTATCCGCTTATTCTGATGCTCTCTCTATGTACCGGGATGATCTGTCTGCTTACACTCAGTGGTGCAATGATGATGCTCGAGCCGCTGCTGTGCTCACCGCGAGTGTCCTCCCTCAGTTTGCGTCCGAGTTCATGGGACTTGGCACAGTTGCAGCGATGTGGTCTTATCTCTGTCAGCGCTATCAGCCCTCTGGTAATGCTCTCTACCTATCTATGGTGCGCCAGGAGCACGCACTCCAGCAAGGTGATTCCTCTGTTGATGAGTTCTATTCACAGTGCTCTGCCATCTGGCGCCAGCTTGACTCTCCTCGGACAGTTGTTTGTGGAACCTGTCGTTGCTGTCAGACTACTCGGTCTGATCTGGAGTTTCAGCGGGTCCATGAGTTCTTATCTCGTCTCCGGTCGGAGTTTGAGCCTCAACGTGCTCACTTGCTTGCTCGTGGTCGTGTTCCTATCTCAGAGATACTTGCTGAGCTTCGTGCTGAGGAGACCCACCTTCGCTCTCCTGGGTTGCTTCTGTTTCCGTCAGTATTGGCTGCTCGTGCCCCTGTGGCGTCTGCTCGCCTCACTGCTCCGCCGCTCCTGCATACTCCTCCAGGGGGGTGAGCCGTCCTCCTTATGCTGAGAAGGGCACGTCGCGCCGCGACACCGTCTGTGGTTACTGCTCCCGGTCAGGTCACCCAGAGTCTGACTGTCGCCAGAAGAAGCGAGATCAGAGGCGCTCCTCCTCCAGCGGGACTCCCGTGTCTTCCTCGACTCCGTCACTCACTGACCAGGACATTGTTTGCCTCAAGCGCCTCCTTGCTTTCTCAGGCTCTACGTTGACTGGTTCAGCTGCTGCTATGACTGCAGCCCCTTCTCCACCACCGCAGGCATCTACACAGTCAGGTACATCTTCGTGGGTTTTGGATTCTGGAGCCTCCTTCCACTTGTCTTCTGATTCTTCTGTGTTGTCTTCTCTCCGACCTCTTGATTTGCCTGTCAATGTTCTTACCGCCGATGGCACACCTCTTCCTGTTGCTAGTCGTGGTGTTCTTTCCACTCCATCTTTTTCTGTTTCGAGTGTTTCACATGTTCCTCGCCTTACCATGAATCTTTTTTCTGCTGCCCAACTTACTGATTCTGGTTGTCGTGTCATTCTTGACACCGACTCTTGCTCCATTCAGGATCATCGCACCAAAGCTTTGGTTGGTGCTGGCCCCCGGCGCCGTGAGTCAGATGGCCTTTGGGAGGTTGACTGGCTTTGTGTTCCTTCCGCTGCCACCACCTCTGCCAGCTCCCATGCTCTTGCTGCCTCTTCGTCTACGTCCTTCCAGCAGTGGCATCATCGACTTGGTCACATCTGTGGCTCTCGTTTATCTTCCTTAGTGCGTCAGGGCCTCTTAGGGTCTGTATCTGGAGATGTCTCCTTACATTGTAATGGTTGCAGACTTGGCAAATAGACTCAGTTACCTTATCCTACTAGTGAGTCAGTATCTTAGCATCCGTTTGACTTAGTTCATTCTGATGTCTGGGGTCCTGCTCCCTTTGATTCGAAAGGTGGTCATTGCTACTATGTTTTGTTTATTGATGATTTCTCTCGCTACACTTGGCTCTACTTCATGAAATCTCGTAGCGAGGTTTTCTCTATATACAAACGTTTTGCTGCCATGGTTCACACCCAGTTTGCCACGTCCATTCGTACTTTTCGTGCTGACTCTGCTGGGGAGTATATCTCTCAGCTGTTGCGTGGTTTTCTAGCGGAACAGGGTACTCTTGCTCAGTTCTCATGTCCTGGGGCTCATGTTCAGAATGGCGTTGCCGAACGCAAGAATCGTCATTTGCTTGAGACGGCTCGTGCGCTAATGATTGTTGCTTCCCTTCCACCCTATTTTTGGGCTGAGGCTGTTTCCGCATCCACCTATCTCATCATCATTCAGCCATCGACTGCTCTTCAGGGTGGTATTCCTATGGAGTGTCTCACTGGTCGCTCTCCCGACTACTCAGCTCTTCGTATGTTTGGATGTGTGTGCTATGTTCTTCTTGCCCCCCGAGAACGCACCAAACTGACTGCTCAGTCGGTCGAGTGTGTCTTCCTTGGCTACAGCGATGAGCACAAGGGCTATCGATGTTGGGATCCTGTAGGTCGTCGCTTGCGCATCTCGCGTGATGTGACCTTTGATGAGTCTCGTTCCTACTACCCACGTTCTTCTTCCTCGAGCTTCTCTGTCGATGACCTTGCTTTCCTTCTCCTTCCCGATACACCCCACTACGTGCCTCCTGTGTCACCTCTTCCTCTGGCACCTCTCCTCCCCTCTCCCTCACCACCGACCCCATCCTCTCCATCCTCCTCCTCCACCTCTCCAGCATCATCTTCAGTCCGTCGCCCTCTCTCACCGTTTCCTCTCCACTATACTCGTCGCCCTCATACTGAGGATGTCTCCCCTGATGAGCCTTCCACCTCTGGTGCTCCTCCCTCCACATCTCCCCCGGTTCATAATCTCCGTGCTCCGCCTTGCCCCCCACCTGATCGCTACTCCCCTGATCGGTATGGTCTCTCTGCCATTGCTGAGCCCACTTCCTATCGGACTGCCATGACTCAGCCTGAGTGGCAGCTTGCGATGGCCGAAGAGCTTGCTGCCCTTGAGCGCTCTGGCACTTGGGATCTGGTTCCTCTCCCTTCCGGCATTCGTCCCATCACCTGCAAGTGGGTCTACAAGGTTAAGACTCGCTCCGATGGTTCTCTTGAGCGCTACAAAGCTCGTCTTGTAGCCCGTGGTTTCCAACAGGAGCAGGGACGCGATTATGATGAGACACTCGCTCCTGTGGCCCACATGACCACTGTTCGCACTCTTCTTGCTGTAGCTTCTGTTCATCAGTGGTCTATCTCTCAACTTGATGTTCAGAATGCTTTTCTCAATGGCGAGTTGCGTGAGGAGGTTTATATGCAGCCACCACAGGGGTACTATGCTCCTGATGGTATGGTCTGTAGACTTCGCCGCTCTCTATATGGTCTCAAACAGGCCCCTCGTGCCTGGTTTGAGCGCTTCGCCTCTGTGGTGACCGCCGCTGGTTTCTTGCCCAGTGACCATGATCCCGCGCTGTTTGTTCACACGTCTCCTCGTGGTCGGACTCTTCTCCTTCTCTATGTTGATGACATGATCATCACTGGTGACGACACTGACTACATCGCCTTTGTTAAGGCTCGCCTTCGCGACCAGTTTCTTATGACTGATCTTGGTCCACTTCGCTATTTTCTTGGGATTGAGATCTCCTCGACCTCTGATGGCTTCTACATCTCCCAAGAACAATATATTCAGGATCTTCTTGCTCGCGCTGCTCTCGGTGATGAGCGCACGGTTGTGACTCCTATGGAGCTCAACGTTCAGCTTCGTGCCACCGATGGTGACCATCTTCCTAATCCCACTCGCTATCGTCATCTTGTTGGCAGTCTTGTCTATCTTGCTGTTACGCGTCCTGACATCTCCTATCCTGTCCACATCCTAAGTCAGTTTGTTTCAGGCCCCACCTCTGTCCACTATAGTCATCTCCTCCGTGTTCTACGATATCTTCGTGGCACGATCTCTCAGCGCCTTTTCTTTCCCCGCTCCAGCTCTCTTGAGCTCCAGGCCTACTCTGATGCTACCTGGGCTAGTGATCCCTCGGATCGACGCTCGCTGTCTGCTTATTGTGTCTTTCTTGGTGGCTCTCTTATTGCCTGGAAGACAAAGAAGCAGACTGCAGTTTCTCGCTCGAGTACAGAGGCTGAGTTGCGAGCCATGGCTATGTTGACGGCTGAGGTGATCTGGTTACGGTGGTTACTTGAGGACTTTGGTGTGTCTGCTCCTACCTCCACTCCTCTACTGTCCGACAGTACCGGTGCTATCAGTATTGCGCGTGACCCGGTGAAGCATGAGCTCACCAAGCATATCGGTGTGGATGCCCACTTTGTGCGTGCTGCTGTGCAGGATCAGACTCTCGCTCTTCACTATGTGCCCTCTGAGTTACAGTTGGCTGACTTCTTCATGAAGGCACAGACTCGAGCGCAGCATGGATTTTTCCTCTCCAAACTCAGTGTTGTTGATCCACCCTGAGTTTGAGGGGGGGGTGTTAGATGTGTATAGTTCATTGTGTACATCCCCATTGTATAAGGGGCTTTTCTGCACTTTCACACACATGTATATGTAATGGCCTTTGGCCCTCAGGGAATACTAGTTGCTCATTCCTAACACATCACAGATGCAATCATCATGAGAATAATTGACAACAACATCAGTATGCAGCTCCATCCTTTCCCGTTCCTTGAAATTTATGTATTTGGATTGAAACCTCCCGTGCCAGGTCCACAACACCTTATAATACTCAAAAATGATATTGCTGGGACACCACACTCATAGAGATCAATGTATTTGTCACTTCCATTGTGAAATATCACCACAAATATACTGCTAGCAAGCTTTCTGAAGATTTCTGTTCTGATATCTGGTATCACCCCTCGATAGCCTTCGACTATCCCACTGAAATCATCCTCCTCGTCCCACCGATCTAAGATGGCCATCACCGATGGCGGAAGCTCCACTTCCTCCGCGATTGCCTTCTGCAGGGACCTCATGCTTTTCCACAACGAGCAATCCACATGAATAACCCTGTCAAACTTTGATTTTGAGGATTTCAGGCGTTGCGCTACTGCCTTGAATGCCGCTGATGCCCCAACTCCATCCCAACCACGGACGAAGATCACATTTCCTTTGCTTGTATCCTCTAAAATGCCAATTGTCTCTCCTGCTGCAGCATCGATGTTTTTTTGCTTGGATCTCTATCTTCTGCAATGTTCAGTCAACAATTTAGCCTTATTTTTAACTCTTTCGTCTCAAACTCATAACTGAAAGTGAAAAGGTTCCTACGAAGGAATACAACTAATGAATATCCTGGTCGGTTGAGCTCACTAGGTAAACAAGCAAAGTAAGCCAATATCTGCAGCATTAACCACTGAAGATCGAGGTGCATGCGTGATGGACTATGTACCTCCGGCATGACGAACCAATCCTTTGAATGTCAGCAGTTCCGTTTTGAATCTCTAGCCCATAGATTGGTCTGCAGCATTCTTCAGATCCAATTTCCTTTCTTTCCTAAAACACAAGAGATTGAGACAATCGTTTGGAGAAATTATAACATGATGCTTTGTTCAAAGGAAGCTATAAACTTGGAGAAGCAATTAATCAATGTGCATATATGCATATACAGAGGATTGGTGTCGTTACCTTGGTTAATTGCTGAAGTGGTACAAGCCTTGATACGCTACGCAAACAAACTGAAAGTTGCACACACTCGCATGGTGGCAAATTAATACTGTATAATCTTAGGTAGCTAGTATGAGAAATGGCCCATGCATATCCATACACATTAGATGCTTTCCTTTTGTTTGCTTTGCTTTTCTCTTTGCTTTCCCTCACGAAAGCAAAAGCTGTGAATTCTTTGCTTCTGCACATCCATCATCAGATTCTTTGCTTGCTTCGTGGTTTGCTTTGTTGTCGCTGGGATATAAAGGAAAGGATAAATCTGGCTAGTTTGCTTTGTTGTCTGTCATGTCATCCCGTTAGTTGACCTACTTATGTATGAGGCTACCATTCCCTTGTAAAGGCCATGAATAATAATAAAACTTGCATGAGGAAGAGTATTAAAGTAGTTCAGGTTATATATACTTGTATCCTTATTACTGTGCACAGTTCAAGACTTGAAAAGAGAAGCCAAGCGAGAATCTGCTGAGTGCTCCGCTAGGGTTCCGCCTGCGCCGCCGCCGGCTCGATCCCCCGCCGCGGGTAACTGCCGCCTCCAGTCCTCGTTCTCGCCCCAGCCCTCGTTCTTGCCCCCAGCCCTCGCTCCCCCCTTTCCCCCCTCCCCCGTACCCCCGCGTCGCCTCCCCGAGCGAGGCGACCGGGGCCCCTTCCCCATTCCTCTCCAGCGTGCCCCCTAGCTCCTCCCCCCTCCCGCCGCCGCAATGCGCGCCGCCGGGCCTTGCCCGCGTGGTGCCGGCGGCGGCGGGTCTGCTTGTCCCTGCGCGCGGCCTCCCCTGCTCGGGAGATGGTGGCTGGCAGCCGTGCTCCTCGGCTGGTGATGGTGCGGCTTGGCGGCGGGGTCCGCAGGTCGTGGGCGACCCTGATGCGGCGGCGCGGCTGTTGGTCGCGGGGTGCGTAGTGGTGCAGCTGGCCGCCGGCCTCCGCTCCGCCCAGATCTGGGCCCTTCTGGGCCCCGGTAGGGTTGGGGAAGGCCGACGCTCTGGCGTGCAGCGGCACGGCTCCCTGGTAGAGGTGGCGCGGCGACGGGGGCTGCAGGTGGTGGCGGCTTCGTCGGCCGATGTGTCGCATCATGGCGGCAGGGGTTGTCCGGATCCTTTGGGGTCCGGCCCGGCCTGTGCTGGCCTGGTAAGCTCCTGTCGTCGTGTCCGGTCGGCTCCGCGGCGACGGTGGTGGTAGTCCCCTCCCGTCGGCTGAGTTGCATGCGGATGCCCCCGAGCCCGTTGGTTCCTCGTTCCTCCTCCAGGTCTCGTGTCGGTGGCTCAGAGAGACGACGATGATGGTTCGGTGACCGTGGTGGCACATGTTGGTGGGCGGCAGTTCTGGTGGAGCACTTCAGATCGTCCGGGGTGGTGGTGGTTGTTTGGGTTGGGAGATATCCCTGGTGGCTCGTCCATCATCGACGCGGTGGTGCCTGCGGGCACCGCCGGACCTTCCACCGGTCGCCGGCCATCTTTGTTTCGTCGATCTGCCGTTGTCGGCATTTGTTTCTCTTTCTCCTTTTCTCTCTTTTTCTTTTGGGCTTTGAGTGAGCTGCGGCCTCAGGAAGCTCGTTGTATCGGATGGTTGCT